>NC_087193.1:5622183-5627183 GCF_035594125.1 Scylla paramamosain | reverse complement strand
TTTATTAAGGGAGAATAAATGCGTGTATGGGAGAGAGGAGGAGAGGAAGAGGGGAGAGTGTATAGGAACGAAGGGAAGAGAAGGAGGAGGAGGGGGAGGAGGAGGAGGGAGGGAGAGAGAGAGATGGTCAAAAATAAAAAAAAATAGATAACTGAGAGGAAGGGAGGGAGACGAGTTAAGTAAAATAAGAAGCGAAAAAAAAAACTAGAAGAGGATGAAAGTAAATAGAGAGACAGGCAAACAGACAGACAGACACACAGGCATGCAGGCATACAGATAAACAGACAGGCAGGCAGACAGAAAGAGAAGCAGATGGACAGGCAGAAAAATGAACAGGTAGATAGACAGGTAGGCAAGCAAACAGACAGACAGACAAAGAGGTGAACAAACAGGCAAAGAAACGAAGAGACACACGGACTGACAAGGAAACAAACAAACAGGCAAACAGACAGACAAACAGAGACAGAGAAACAAGCAAAAAGAAGCAAACCTACACAGACAGAGACAAGAAGCAAAAAAAAAAAAAAAAAAAAAATAATACTGCAATAAGAACTGAGATAGCCGCACACACACACACACACACACACACACACACACACACACACACGCACCATAAATCACACAGGCTGGCGTGCTGCGTCGCCCTCCCTGTGTCACCTTCGTCCTGCCGTAAAAGTGAAGTGTCGCCTTAACGTTGTTTCTCCCATTAGCCAGACTCGCCACCTTTTTCCTCCCATTAACCACACGAAACACAGGGACAGACAGAGAGAGAGAGAGAGAGAGAGAGAGAGAGAGAGAGAGAGAGAGAGAGAGAGAGAGAGAGAGAGAGAGAGAGAGAGAGAGAGAGAGAGAGAGAGAGAGAGAGAGAGAGATGGATGGATGGTCGTAGCAGTTGTAGTAGTATTAGTATTAGTAGTAGTAATAGTAGTGGTAGTGGTGTTTTTGTTGTTTTTATAGTAGTAGTAGTAGTTGTAGTAGTAGTACTAATAGCAGTGAGAGACCGAGAAAAACAGACGCAGACACAGAGACAAAAAAAAAAAAAAAAAAAAGAAAAGTGTAACATTAGAAAGACAAAATAAATCATGTGTGTAATTGTCATCAGTAATCGCAGCACAAAAATCTCCTTACCTGTGAATTACCTGCCATTGTTGTGCTGAGGAATAAGTCACTGGTACTTACTGTGATAACGCTAATTGCTGCGTGTATGTATGTGTGTATGTATGTGTGTATGTATGCGTGTGTGTCAACGTGGAGGCCAGTACGTGGATGATTGCTCAGGGAATTATACTTTTTTTATCCCTCAAGTGGATGTATGACCCACTCGGAAAAGGTTTAAAAAAAAAAAAAAGGAAAAACTGCAGTGCGTGTGTGTACCAGGATATATGGGGAAGGTAACACAAAGGAACATGAAGAAAGAACAAGCAAGCATCAGCAGATATGTTGGTCCTTAGGAGGCTGTTTGTGATAGTGATTTGAATTCCCGACTTGCCTTCAAATCGTCTACTCGAAGAAAAAAAAAGTATAGGCGTTAATTAACCAGTATATACGAGGACGCTAACACAAAGGAACATAAGGAAGAACAAGTAACAGCAGATATGTTGGGCCTTACGAGTCTGTGATAGCAAGACACGTAATTATAGAGTTGCTTTTGGGGTCTTACAGCAATATGCAACAATTTGACACTCGAAAGCACTATACACAGTCTTTATAAAGATCACAAGGAAAAGGAAAAAAAGATCGAGAGGAAGACAAGTAAGAAAGAGGGATGGGATTGAGGCAGCACTGCAAAGGATGAGGAACACAGACAAAGATGCAAGGAAGAGAGACAACTGGAGGAGACTCATACGCGGCGCCAACCCTTCACTCTAGGGAAGAGGCGAAAGGTGAAGAAGAAGAAAAAGAAGAAGAAGGAAAAGAAGAAGAAACAAAGGAAAAGAATAAGAAGAATGGACCTTACAATACCTATCCAGTGTAGCAATGTTTAGAGACGCACAGTGAACGAAGGGAAGTGTGCCAGATTACTTTGTGAATAACGATTAGCCAAGTAGCAATGAAAGAGTCTAATCCTTTAAGCACCACGGTATGGGTTTGATCTGATTGCAGGAACCATTACTGTCTTAACCAGCATGCTATTTGGTGTACTGGAGGTGTTAGGGTGGGTCTCTGTTTACTCGTCCATTACCCTCGTGTCCCCATTTACTTTGTTGTGGTGTAATAGGTGGTTTTGTGAGGACTGGAAACTGTCTAGCACCGGAAGGGTTAAAGAACTGCTGGAATATTCACTGGCACTTTTGTTTAGCCAGAGTCTCTTACACAAGGAAAGCTCACAATTTAAAAGTAAGATGCGGAGGAGTAAGCAAATAACCATTCATTTAGTCACCTAAGGCTTAAAGGAGTTGGTATATTCACTGGACACCTTTCTTCCAGTTTTGTTGCCCTTGTCCAGAGTCTCATACACAAGGAAAGCGCACTGATGGAAAGCAAGAGAAGCAGAAGAGTACACAGATGACCATTCAGTTAGTCATCTCAGGGTCATAGAAAATGGAATATTCACTCGACCTTTTCTTCCATTTTCGTTGACCTTGTCCAGATCCTTTTACATACTTACCCTCGAATTATGACACTTGTGACCTTGCTTTTGGGAGTGACACCTCTATGGGACCTTTTTTCTCCCTTTTTGTTTTGCTCTTCCCTTGCGAAAACAAAAAAAATAAGGGTACTGTCTTATCAGAAGTAAGAGATGCGGAGGAGCACACAGGTGACCATTCATTGAGTCCCCCCAGGTGCGTGGCGTGGTGTGGCGCAGGTAAACTCGACAGGTAATTATAGCAAGTGCAGTGGCAGGTTTTCCCACCTTTCCCGTGAATGATAATAAAAAGAAAAACAACCACCACCACCTCACTCACGGGAACCACTCTAATGGCGGGGTGCGTAGCGAATAAAAGATTGTGAAGTGCAATTACCTTCCACCTGGTCACTAATGATGAGTAATGACCAGGCACGCACCTTAATGGGAGGAGGGGGTTGCATCTGGCTGTAGGGGAGGGAAGAGAGGGAGAGGGGAAGGAGGTGAAAGGGAAAGGGGTGAGTGGGAGTGTGTGTGTGTGTGTGTGTGTGTGTGTGTGTGTGTGTGTGTGTGTGTGTGTGTGTGTATACGGGTGGATATTTCGGTTATTGGAGGTGTTATTGTCAAAGTTATTTTTGTTCAGCGTGATTGTATTTATTAGTTTTATTAAAGTTTTACCCTGCCCTGCCTATACTATCTCTCTCTCTCTCTCTCTCTCTCTCTCTCTCTCTCTCTCTCTCTCTCTCTCTCTCTCTCTCTCTGAAGGGGTTAAAAGTTGGATATATTGCATTCATAATACCCAGGTTAACTTCCTTCCCTAACGAATTCCTGAACTCGTAACCATAAACTCCCAAGACACACGAAACACGCCTCTCCTTATTTCCCTCTATTTTTTAGCATATTCATTTTGTTTAGTCGCACTCCCAGTTAATTAAGTTTAGTCTGTGTACGTATATGTGTTTATTTTTTTCATCTATATTATTTTATTGGGTTGCATGCGGCAGTTTCAGGTATTATTGAATTTTCCGGCGTGCATAGCGGAAGCCAATAAATCCAGTTTGTATATCGGCGTCCAGAGAGAGAGAGAGAGAGAGAGAGAGAGAGAGAGAGTGAGAGTGAGAGTGAGAGTGAGAGTACTGTACTATGGAACATCTCTCTCACTCTAGCGGTAATTACTCTCCATACCTGCGCCATGCCTGCCCCACACCTGTTTCATACACGCGTATTATTGACCTACACCTGCTCTTCACCTGCTGTGTCTCGCCCCGCTCTGTACGCCTTTCTGGACTGCTGGAGGGCGTGGCTGACAGGTGTGTGGTGGTGGCGGTCGTGATGGTGATGGTGGTGGTGGTGATAGGGAGGCAAGGTAGAGTGGATTTATGGTATTATCATTATTATTATCATCACTATTATTTTTTTCATCATCATTGTCATCATCCTGCTCCTTCTCCTCTATGTTCTCCTCCATATCATCATCATCATCATCATCATCATCATCATCATCATCATCATCATCATCTTAGTTCTCCTCTTGTTCCTCCTCCTCCTCCTCCTCCTCCTCCTTCTCCTCCTCCTTATCATCATCACACCACCACCATCACACCTGTCTAATTACTAACAAACCAGGTATGAGCCACACCTGAGAGGCAAAACTTATTTAAGGGGGAAGTGCGTTGCGGGTTTATGTGAGAAATTATGACGCCTCGACGAAGCAAATACTCTTTACTCGCTTCGTCTTTAATTTTTATCTTTCCCTTCACTTTTATGGCCCTGTTTCCTTGGCTGGGGAAGACTGCATTGCGGGCCCCGGTGTTTAGATTACTGCCTCCTTTACTACTTGTGTGTTACCTGCCCTGTGACTCTCTCTCTTACCTGCGCCTTGATTTTCTGTACCTGTGCATTTATTTGTAGGTTGGGATGTGTGGAGACGGAGAGGAGCGCAGTAGCAATGAATGATTTAGTGTGCAGTTTTTTTCCTTTTGTCCTTTTTTTTTTTTCCATATTTCCTGTTTTTTTTTATTTTTCCTTCACTTTTCCTTCTTTCTTTCCTTCTGTCCTTTCTTTTTTTCATTAATTCTTTCTCTTTTCTTCCTTCGTTCTTTCCTTCCTTCCACTCCCTCTCTCCTCCTCTCCTTCCTTTTTCCCTCTCGTTCTTTCAAGTACACATACACACACCTTTACTAGAGAGAGAGAGAGAGAGAGAGAGAGAGAGAGAGAGAGAGAGAGAGAGAGAGAGAGAGAGAGAGAGAGAGAGAGAGAGAGAGAGAGAGAGAGAGACTATTCACCAGCCATATACACAGTGCCCACAAGTGGCTATCAATTCAGAATGTTACATGTATCAGACGCATGACAGGTGGAGGTGACTCGAGTGGGCGGTGGTGGGAAGCAGGTGTGGGTCTATGGGTGGGTGGCTGAGTGGGTGAGTGTGCCGGTT
>NC_087193.1:5607183-5609683 GCF_035594125.1 Scylla paramamosain | reverse complement strand
CAACAACAACTTTATCACAGGTTATTTAGGGAAAGAGGAAAAGTTAGTGAGTCCCAACAGGGGAAAAAAAAATAATAAAAAAGTTAGTACATGCGAAAATTTCAATAAAAATCCATTACAGTGTAGGTTTTAAAAAATATTGAAAGTGAACGTGGAAGATAAATGATGCAAGTAAGTGAGGCGGAGTGAAAGCAATAATGTGTAAACAAACAAAGTGAACAACAGTACAGCAAGCGGCGATATGTTTGCAGCGATATTACGTGAGGGAGAAGTGGAAAAAAAGGCAAATAAAAGGTTCAGTATATAGCGGCCAGAAAGCAAGAATTCAATATCATAAAGACTGTTAAATATTTGGTGCAGAAAGTATTGGGTCAGAGAGAGAGAGAGAGAGAGAGAGAGAGAGAGAGAGAGAGAGAGAGAGAGAGAGAGAGGAGGTTTTCAGTAAAAAAAAAATTAGATTTCTATGATAGGTTGACAAACGAGACCGTGGAGGAGGAGGAGGAGGAGGAGGAGGAGGAGGAGGAGGAGAAGGAGAAGGAGGAATATAAAAACCTAACTAGGATCTCATCTAGAGGACATCCTTGGCTCCTTCCCTCCTTCTATATCTTCCTTTCTTACCTCCTCCACCTCCTCCTCCTCCTCGTCCTCCTCCTCCTCCTCCTCCTCCTCCTCCTCCTCCTTCCTTCTCGAGCACGTCTCCGCAATAGCCGTGTTATGGTAATAGATGAGGAAGAGGAGGACGAAGAGGAGGAGGAGGAGGAGGAGGAGGAGGAGGAGGAGGAGGAAGTGGTCCCTCTGTTTGTCGTTTCTGTCGGTATTATCTGACGTCCAGAGGTAGAAGGGCCCTCCTCCTCCTCCTCCTCCTCCTCCTCCTCCTCCTCCTCCTCCTCCTCCTCCTCCTCCTCCTCCTCCTCCCTTGAGCTTGACAGAAGGGACAGGAGAGGCTAAATTGTGCCGTCCATATGTGGAGTGAAGAACGGAGGAGGAGGAGGAGGAGGAGGAGGAGGAGGAGGAGGAGGAGGAAAGTGGTCTAGGTGAGGAGGAAAAAAAGGAGAAAAGGGCCTCGTGTCTTGCTGGGAGTTTTCCTTGTGGGTTAAAATTGGTCTGACTCTCTCTCTCTCTCTCTCTCTCTCTCTCTCTCTCTCTCTCTCTCTCTCTCTCTCTCTCTCTCTCTCTCTCTCTCGTGCTTTTTCCTTTCCTGTGGCTTTGTTTTAACTTTTTTTGGTAGGAAACAATTTTGAAGATTGTGTGTGTGTGTGTGTGTGTGTGTGAGTGTGTGTGAGTGACAATGATAACTTTTTCGCCATTTTTTAGTTATGTATTTTCTTGTTTACGTAAGTGAGAGCCCCACACACACAGAGACACAGACACACACACACACACACACACACACACACACACACACACACACACACACACACACACACACACACACACACACACACACAGAGAGAGAGAGAGAGAGAGAGAGAGAGAGAGAGAGAGAGAGAGAGAGAGAGAGAGAGAGAGAGAGAGAGAGAGAGAGAGAGAGAGAGAGAGAGAGAGAGAGAGAGAGAGAGAATGGAAGCGAACACAGCGGGAGAGAGAGAGAGAGAGAGAGAGAGAGAGAGAGAGAGAGAGAGAGAGAGAGAGAGAGAGAGAGAGAGAGAGAGAGAGAGAGAGAGAGAGAGGAGACACAAGTGATGTACCATACGTAGGCAGACATTGTAGGGAAAGGAAAGGGAAAGGAGAGGGAAGGGAGAGGGAGGGAAAGGAGGGAGAGGAGGGAGGGGAGAGTCCCGCAGGCCAACGTGTCCCCTCAGAGTAGTACAGACATGACAAATGAGCCAATTAAATACCATTACTGAGGAAGGACAGCCGTCTCCCTCCTGCCGACGGCCAGGGAGGAGGAGGAAGAGGAGGGAGAGGAGGAGGAGATGTAGAAGGCCGTGCAGAAAAATAGGAATCATGAGAGTAAGAGTACGAGAGAGAGAGAGAGAGAGAGAGAGAGAGAGAGAGAGAGAGAGAGAGAGAGAGAGAGAGAAACAAATCGTACTTCAATCACCATTTACCAAACCATCTCTCTCTCTCTCTCTCTCTCTCTCTCTCTCTCTCTCTCTCTCTCTCTCTCTGCGTTTCCCTCGTTCTTTTCTGCCATTCCTCTCCTCATCCCCTTCTCCCCTCACACACACACACACACACACACACACACACACACACACACACACACACACACACACACACACACACACACACACACACACACACACACACACACACACACACACACACACACACACAAGCATTGCCCCGAAAAACAGTTTAAATCGAAATATCAAAGCCGCTCTTTTGATATATATGATGTTTTTGGCGGCGCACACTTGGCCGGCAATCAAGGTTCAAATAGTTTTAAAATCTTATCTCCCAGAGGCGAGCAAAAAACAACACAGAGTTTTACGTGTATTTTTTGTATAGATTTGACCGCCGCCACCTGCCCGCCTGCCTGCCTGCGAGAGAGAGA
>NC_087193.1:5587183-5602183 GCF_035594125.1 Scylla paramamosain | reverse complement strand
AATGTTACAGTGTCGATGATATATAATTGGAGAAAAGTCTCTCTCTCTCTCTCTCTCTCTCTCTCTCTCTCTCTCTCTCTCTCTCTCTCTCTCTCTCTCTCTCTCTCTCTCTCTCTCTCTCTCTCTCTCTCTCTCTCTCTCTCTCTCTCTCTCTCTCTCTCTAAATAGTATGCATAGTATGTATGTTATTTGTATGTTTGTTGGTCTGTCAGTCTGTATATACGTATGTCTGAATGAACATTTTAGCGTGAACAGACGTGCTATTAATAATTCCGCAAGGGAGGCTTTCAGGTAGCTTGTCCTTACCGTTGGGGGCAGGACAGGGGAGAATGGCGAGGTTAATCTGCTTACTGCCTCGCGAAAATAATGGTGGTGACGGGAGGTGGTGGTGGTAGTAATGGTGGTGGATGGGAGGTGGAAGTCAGGCTTATGGAGTGGTGGTGAACAGAGAGATTAGTGGCATTAGTGAGCCGTGTTATTGGTGGCAGTTTGTGATTAGTATGTGAAGTGGAGTGATTGACTGATTGGGTGAGTGAGTGAGTGCTTGGTTAGGTGAGTGAGTGAATGACTGACTGACTGACTGATTTATTGATAGATTTGCTGACTGATTGATTGACTGACTGACTGACTGACTGACTGGCTGGCTGACTGACTGACTTAACTGAGTGCTTGTATTCGGCGTAACATGAAGATTTTGTGACTGGATCAGGAAGGAGATTGGAGACTGAATGAATTAGGGATTAGAATCGAGAAAGAAAGGAGACACTGAATGAGTGGGGATTGGGAGGATAACAGAAGGAAAGAAGAATGGAGGAAAAAAAGGAGAAAAATGGAGGGATTAGGGAAGAGAAGGATAAAGAAAGTGAGAGAAAAAAGAAAGGACGTGAGGAGAGAAGAGGAATTATTGAAAGGTCGAAGAGAAAAAGAAGATTTTGAAGGATATAGAAAGTGAAAGAAGAAAAGAAAGGAGAGAGAGAGGAGGAATGATTGAAAAGTGGAGGACGAGGACACACACACACACACACACACACACACACACACACACACACACACACACACACACACACACACACACACACACACACACACACACACACACACACACACACACACACACACACACGGCCCAAATGTTAACAGGAATTGCATTTTGTGTGAGTGTTTTCTGCTCTCTCTCTGTTTGCAATGTGCTTTAATAGGCAGTGTTGTCAGGGTGTTGCATTGCTGAGTGTTGCCCTTTGGTGTGTGTTGCGGTGGCGGTGGTGGTGGAAAATTGTGTTGCTTGATTTTAGTATTTTGTGTTGCAGTAATTTTTTTTTATTAATTTGTGTTGCAGAAGATTATTTTTTTGTTAATTTTGTGTTGCAGAATATTGTTTTCGTTTTTTTTAATTACCTTTTTGTGTTCCGGGAGATTTTTTTTGTGTTTCTGTTTATTATTTTGTAACGCGGTAGAGTTCTTTTGTACGTTTTTTTTTTATGATCATTTTGTGTTGTATCAATCTTTTCAGTATTTTTATTTTGTTATTATTTTTAATTATTGCACTATTACTTATATCATGTTGTATTATATTATTTTGGGAGACTTTATAATTATTTTGTATTGCAGTATCTTTTTGTGTATTTTCTTTTAATTTAATCTCTGTTTCCCTCTATGTACTTTTCTTCTGCTGTAATAAATGTCTGTGTGTGTGTGTGTGTGTGTGTGTGTGTGTGTGTGTGTGTGTGTGTGTGTGTGTGTGTGTGTGTGTGTGTGTGTGTGTGTGTGTGTGTGTGTTTCCTTCCTTCGTGTTGCATTCACCACACCAGGGACCATTTTTGTGTTGCATCGTGGTGGAAGGTTTTATGTGTACCCTGGAATCCCCTTCACCTGTGTGTGTGTGTGTGTGTGTGTGTGTGTGTGTGTGTGTGTGTGTGTGTGTGTGTGTGTGTGTGTGTGTGTGTGTGTGTGTGTGTGTATGTATGTGTGTGTGTGGAGGCAGTCTTTCGTGGAAGCAACAATGAAATATGTGTATGTTTTCCCATCACAGGCGAACGGTGCCCCCAGGGAGATTAGAGAGAGAGAGAGAGAGAGAGAGAGAGAGAGAGAGAGAGAGAGAGAGAGAGAGAGAGAGAGAGAGAGAGAGAGAGAGAGAGAAGTGCATCAAAGTCCCGATCACACACAGACCTTGTTTTTGACGTGAAGAGAGAGAGAGAGAGAGAGAGAGAGAGAGAGAGAGAGAGAGAGAGAGAGAGAGAGAGAGAGAGAGAGAGAGAGAGAGAGAGAGAGACGGCAGATAAACAGACAAAATAGAGACAGAAAGACAGAGAGAGACACAGACACAAAAAAGACCCATAGACAAACAGACAGACAGACAGACAGACAGACAGAGACACGCTGCAGAGACACGAGTACAGACACACGTACAGTCAGACAAACTTGAAGGTGAAATATCATTATCAAAGGAATATTAAATGGAGTAGGAAGAGAGAGAGAGAGAGAAAATAACAGAGAACAAGAGGAAGTGAATAAATAAAGGAAGAGTTCAGCGCGCAGGATGAGGAGGAGGAGGAGGAGGAGGAAGAAGAAGAGGAGGAGGAGAAAGGAGGAAAAGAGGAAGAAGAAGAGATGAAAAAAATAGGAATATAAGATGGATGGAAATAAGTTTTTAAAAAGTAACAAAGAAAAATCAGTTAAGAGGATCAAGTGACTAATTAGAGAGAGAGAGAGAGAGAGAGAGAGAGAGAGAGAGAGAGAGAGAGAGAGAGAGAGAGAGAGAGAGAGAGAGAGAGAGCTTTAGCAAATACCCAATCCTGAGGGGGGATGAACGGGAAAGCGGAGGGGCTGCAGGGATCGAGAAAGAGAGAGAGAGAGAGAGAGAGAGAGAGAGAGAGAGAGAGAGAGAGAGAGAGAGAGAGAGAGAGAGAGAGAGAGAGAGAGAGAGAGAGAGAGACGAACTTTTCCCTTTGATGTGGCATTATACAAAAAAAGAAAAAAGAGAGAAGGTTTGACCAAATAAAATATGCCTTTTGCATCGTGAGTTTTGTCATTAAAAGAGCGTAACATAAGTCCTCTTTTATGCATCAAAACCATTACATTTGTTTGTTTAAAGGACACGGCTGTTGATTGGGTGAAGGGGAGAGGGGGAGGAGGAGGAGGAGGAGGAGGAGGAGGAGGAGGAGGAGGAGCAGGAGAAGAGGAGGAGGAGGAAGGGGAGAGGTTTGAGTAAAAAGGAAGGGCTTATTGTGAAGGGGTTTTGGAGTGGAGGGAAATGGTTACTGGTGAGGAAAGAAATGGAGGGAAAGAGGAAGGGAAGGAAAGGAAAGAGGGAAAGTTTTAGGTAATGAGGGAGAAAAGAGGAGGAAGTTCGTAAGAAGTAAAAGAGAAAAAGATTCGTAGTTATTATTCAAGGAAAAGGAGGAGGGAGGAGGAAGAAAAATAGGAAATAAATAAGGAAGAGAAATAAAAAGGAAAAGCGTATTAAGGAAAGGAAATAGTGGGTGGTAGGTGTATTTAGTCCTCCTCCTCCTCCTCCTCCTCCTCCTCCTCCACTTTCATCTCTCTCTCTATTTTCATCTTTCCTACCTTGCACAATAATCAGCTTACCCCCCTCCCTCTCACTCTCCTTCCCCCTTCCCTCTCCCTCTTCCTCTCCATCTCCCTCTCCCTTCATTCAGAGTGTTGCGGAAAACGAAAGCTCAGACCGACTTTGTGTTTTGTTCCTTTGCGTTGAATAATGAGTGTTGGTAATAATAATAATAATAATAATAATAATAATAATAATAATAATAATTCTTTTTCCTTTTGCTCTGTTTCTATTTTTCCTTTTTCTCATCTGTTTTCCTTCATTTTCTAATATTTTCCCTCGTTTTCTTCTGCTTCCTGTTTGTTTATTTCCTTTGTCCTGCTTTCTTTTCCCTTTTTTTCCTTACAGTCCCTTTCATTTTGTCTTTTTTCCTCTTTTCTTCCTTATCCAGCTTATTTTCCTTCTCAATATGACAGGAAACTTCTGAATACGTAAAATTTTCCCCCTCTCACGTCCATCCTTAAATATTTTACAAGATTCCAGTGTATGTTTAGTATTTTCCTCTCCAAGTTCAGATTTTTCCCCTTTTTTCCCTATCACGCTCGTTACTTTGGTTTCCACTTATTCCTTATTCGTGTTATTATCTTTTCTTATCGCGCTGAGGAACGGAAGAGGGGATAGGGATAGGGAGAGAGAGAGAGAGAGAGAGAGAGAGAGAGAGAGAGAGAGAGAGAGAGGGAGAGGGAGAGGGGCAGGGGCAGGGCAGGTGTGGAGTGTTCAGGTGTGTTTTGGATATTACCACACCTTAGCGCGGTAGTTTTGTGGTCTTGGCTGAATTTTTAGGGTATATGCTCTCTCTCTCTCTCTCTCTCTCTCTCTCTCTCTCTCTCTCTCTCTCTCTCTCTCTCTCTCGGTTTATTTATCTGTCTGTCTACCTGTGTATTTCTGTTTTCTTCTATTTATCTGTATTTATCTTCCTATCTACCTCTTCCACCTTTTCTGCTCATTTGTTTATTTCTCTGTTGTCTCTCAGCTCCCATTTATCATTATTATCTTTTGTCATTAATCTTCTTATTCCTAGTTCCTGTATTTATCCATTCGTGTCTATGCTAATCTACTTCCTCTTCACTCCCCTCTTTTGTCTTTCTCTTGTTTTCCTATTCCTTCCCCTCTTGTCCCACTCGTCATTACTCTCTTGTCCTCGTCTTGTGTTCCTTTTGTTTTCCTCTTTCCTCTTGTCTTCCTCTTGTCCTCCTCTTGTCTTTTTCTTGTCTTTCTCTTCATTCATTTTTGAACTTGGTAATTTATTCATTTTAGCTCAAACATTCATTTAAACACATTTATTCATTCATCTTAACACACTCATTCACTTTAACACACTCATTCATTCATCTTAACACACTCATTCACTTTAACACACTCATTCATTCATCTTAACACACTCATTCACTTTAACACACTCATTCATTCATCTTAACACACTCATTCACTTTAACACACTCATTCATTCATTTTAACACATTCATTCATTTAAACACACTCATTCGTTCATTTTAACACTCATTCATTTAAACACATTCATTCACTTAAACACACTCATTCATGTATTTAAACACTCATTCATTCATTTTAACACTCATTCATTTAAACACACTCATTCATTCATTTAAACACATTCATTCATTCATTTAAACACACTCATTCATTCATTTAAACACTCATTCATTCATTTTAACACTCATTCATTTAAACACACTCATTCATTAATTTTAACACACTGCCTCGCTTCGACACAGTTCCATTATTCATTGCATAATTTCCACGTTACGAAACACCTATGCATTTTCTTCTCCCTCCAAGACTTACATTAAATCTTGTAAGTAAGGAAGGTGTTATGTGCGTGCGTGCGTAGGTTCACACATGTACGTAACACTTTGTAGTAGTTGCTTTACGTGCATGGAACACAGCGAAACGAAATTGCGTCATAGGAACGTCAAAACATAACGAAATGTACCGTGTTTATTGTTGTTGCTGGCGTCCATTCTCTCTCTCTCTCTCTCTCTCTCTCTCTCTCTCTCTCTCTCTCTCTCTCTCTCTCTCTCTCTCTCTCTCTCTCTCTCTCTCTCTCTCTCTCTCTCTCTCTCTCTCTCTCTCTGCGGCTCCTTGCACACCTGAGCCTCGTACAGGTAATGATGCCTATGCCATTGGATTCAGGAGTGGCCCCATCCCACCTGTGTCTGTGTGTGTGTGTGTGTGTGTGTGTGTGTGTGTGTAGGTGGGTGGGTGAGTGGGTAGGTGTGTGGATATTATGAGTGGAAGAATGGTTTTTAAATGTTGATTGCTACGATTCCTACCTCTTTTATGTTTTCTTAGTGTTGATTTCTACCTGGAATCACCTGTTCTTCTGTCATTTAAAAGACTGGAGGAGTGAGTGGAAGTACTGGGTCCCTGCTGAGCTAGGAAGGTCTTGAAGTTCTGCTAGGGCGGCCTGGAGAAGACGGGCAGCTTAGAGTAGAGTGGAGATTACCTGGAGGTCTTCGTCGCGTGGTGATTGATGATGATGATGGTGATGATGTTAATGGTGATGATGGTGGTGGTGGTGGGTGGCTGTTACTGGTGTGTTATGGGTGTAGGTGGGAGAAATAACCCCTTGAATTCTGTGTGGGTGTTGTTGGGTGGCTGTTACGTGGTGTTCTGTGGGTGCAGGTGGGAGAAACGAGCCTTTAAATCCTGTCTGTGGGTGTGTTACGTGGTATTCTGTGAGTGTAGGAGGAAAAATTAAACTTTTAAACTCAGTGTATGGGTGTTGTTGTGTTACTTGTTGTTTGGTGTAGCGTATTAGGGTATGGAGTGTTGCTGGTGTTGTTAGCGAGTGTCTGAGTACCTCTTGACTATCTCTTGACTACCCCTAACTACTCTTGAAGGAACGTGTGCGGTTGGAGGTGTCTGTGTTGAGTGTTGAGGCGTAGAGACACACGCGTTGCCAAGGAGTGTCTGACTATCCAAGTACATCCTGACTACCTCTTGATTACTCTTGGCTACTCTTGACGGGGCCGGCGGAGGTGTCTGGTGCAGTGTTAGAAGCATGGAGGGTGACGTGTCTTATTACCTCTTGTCCGCCTCTTGTCCACCTCTTGACTACCCCTGGCTACTCTCGAGGGGCGGCGCGTGTGAGGGCAGGTGAGAAGGCGACAGGTCACCTCAAAAGAGTGGTCAGCGTCCCTCGAGTCCCTAAGGGCGTCTGGGGATGAGGTCATACAAAGGACTTGCTTTAGGTCCTCCTCCTCCTCTCTCTCTCTCTTTCTTTAGTTGCCTCTTGTCCTGTTCTTGGTAACGTTCCTCTTGTTTTCCTCTTGCTTCTTCTATTATTTGTTTATTTTATTTGTTTATTTGTTTATTTATTTACATACGTGTTTACTCATTTATTTATGCATTCATTTATTTATTTACTTATTTACTGATGTATTTGTTTCTTATTTATTTGTTTATTTATATATTCATTTATTTATTTAGCAAGTTAGTTATATAGTTGGTTAGATACTTAATTAATCAGACAGTTATTTAGGTATTTAGTTTAGTTTAGTTAGGTATTTAGTAAGCTATTTAACGATTTGTTAGTTACGTAGCTAGTTGGTTATTTAGTTAGCAAGTTGTTTATATACTCATGTCTTTATTTATTCACTTCTATATTGTGCATTATTTAACTTGCTTCATTTACCCCTACAGGAATTCGGAATCTGCAGGTGACCTCCCGGGATGAAGGTCTTCGCTGGACCCTCAAGGTAAATGCCTGTGCCTTTGTTTGCTTGCTTCCCTTCACTCTCACCCAGGCAGCGGCAGACACGGGGGAGGGAACACATTGCTCTGAATTGCTGCTTGGTAGAGAGAGAAGTGAAATGTGAGTGTGTAATAAGGATACTACTATTACTATTACTACTATTAGTATTACTACTACTACTACTACTACTACTACTACTACTACTACTACTACTACTACTACTACTACTACTACCACTTTTACTACTAGTCAGTTAGTATAGGTAACACGAGAGATAAGGACATACAAGCAGGAGAGACGTGATAATACAATACCAACATCAAAATTAATATTAATACTAATGTGTGTGTGTGTGTGTGTGTGTGTGTGGAGGGAGGGTGACTGGTGTACAGACATCAGGTATAATCACGACAAAAGCCAAGAGGGATGAGGGGAGTGCAATCAAACACTCTGGGAAATACTGTGCTACCTCAGGGTGCGTTGCTGTTCTGCATAGCCTCTGTGACCTCCGTCTTTTTGAGAGGTGTTGGAGTGCCGCTAGTGAGTGTGGCTTTGTGTACACCTAACATGCCACCACCACCGCCACCATCATCATCTCTGTCACCACTACCACTATTATCTTCATCAGTACAACCACCACCACCGCAACTACCATTATTTCCATCATCATAATCATCATCACCACCACTACTAATATCTTTAACAGTATAATCATCATAATCACCACCATTGTATTCAGCTTCATAACCATCACCATCACCACCATTACCTTCATCATAACCATCACCACCACCACCTCCATCATCATAACCACCATTAACACCACCACCACCACCACCACCACCACCATCATTGCTATTCAAAGTGCAACAACAAATGGTGAAATTAAGGTTAATAGTGACAGTGATGTATACTCTCTTCTTCCCCCCTTCCTCTTACCTTCCCACCATTATTCGTCTTAGTACTGCCCCTTACTCCCCATTCCCTCTTCCTTTGTCTTCCCCTTATCCTTCCCAGTGTCTCACCTCCTCTTCCTTCCCTTTTCCATGTTTTTTTTTTTCATTATCTGTTGCGTTTGAAGGAGGTTGACTAACAGAAGAAAACATAAAGATAGAATAAAAGGAATATACAAATAAATAAATGAATAAATATATAGATAAATCAAATAAAAAAAGCGTGTTTATTTAAATGTATGTCCAGATTCATTCCTTCTGTCTTATTCTTCCTTCCTCCTCCTCCTCCTCCTCCTCCTCCTCCTCCTCCTCCTCCTCCTCTTCCTCCTTTAGCTTCCGTAACTTCTAACAAATAGCGTAGTAAGAGCCAACATATCTGCTGCTGTTTGTTATTCCCTTGTGTTCCTTTGTGTTATTGCTTCACCTCCCCCTCCCCTCCCACCCCCTCCCCGGCAGGTGATATCGTCAGGTGGGCGTGGGATGTGATGATGCCCATCAGTGCACACCGTGAAAAGAGGCGCCGCGCTGTCACGTGTCTCTTTTAATAAACTTCCTTCATTCAGTTCATTCATTCATTCGTTCATTCATCGCCTTCACAAGCTCGGTAACTTTTCTCTTTCTCGTTCTCTCTTCCTCCTCCTCCTCCTCCTCCTCCTCCTCTTCCTCCTTACATTCACACTTCCCTCTTGTTATCTTGCACTGTTGCCTCTCTCCCTCCTTCTTATCATCACTCTCCTTTCACCTTTTCCCTGTCCACCTGTCATCTATTTTGTGCACGCTTTGTTGACTCTCTCTCTCTCTCTCTCTCTCTCTCTCTCTCTCTCTCTCTCTCTCTCTCTCTCTCTCTCTCTCTCTCTCTCTCTCTCTCTCTCTCTCTCTCTCTCTCTCTCTCTCTCTCTCTCTCTCTCTCTCATCCTGGTATTACAGAAAACATAAACACTTAGAGTTACCTTATGATTCTCCTCCTCCTCCTCCTCCTCCTCCTCCTCCTCCTCCTCCTCCTCCTCCTCCTCCTCCTCCTCCTTCTCTCACGGCTACTTTTCCACCTCAAAGTTTTAATCCTCCAATGATGTAACCCTTTTTGTGGGACCTTTTCTTGTGTGTGGGTCTCGTGGGAAGTGTGTGAGTAATTGGTCTTTGTTAGAGGTCTTCTTGTAGGGGGTCCTGTATGGTATGGGTCTTCTCTGTGTGGTCTGTCTGTCTGTCTGTCTTTTCTTCTCTTCATTTCTCATCTCTCTTCATTTAGTCTCTGTTCTTATCTTTGTGTGCCTACCCCCTTGTTCACCTACTCGTCCTCCTCCTCCTCTTCTTCCTCCTCGTCTTCCTCCTCCACCGTGCATTAAGATCAAAGGCAAGTCGTTTCCTGCAGTACACTCTTACACTCTTTCCACGAATTACATCATAACAGGAATCCGTCATAGAACATTTTTTTCTCCCTCGTGAGTTTTACATGGACCTGTGTTGGTAATATTATTCTTTTTTTAGTAATACATAAATAATAGAATATATATGGCGTGGAATTTATCTTTTTTTTGGGGGTGGGAAAGGAGGGAGGTGTGTGTGTGTGTGTGTGTGTGTGTGTGTGTGTGTGTGTGTGTGTGTGTGTGTGTGTGTGTGTGTGTTTAATTTCGAATATGAATCAGGTTCTTTTTTTTTTTTTTTTTTTTATTGATGTATTTTTTTTTTCGGGCGCTTTTCAATGGGTGTTATTTCGGATAATTTCAATCAGAGGTGCATGGATTTGTATCTGTATATGTATTTTCATCACGATTGCTGTGTGTGTGTGTGTGTGTGTGTGTGTGTGTGTGTGTGTGTGTGTGTGTGTGTGTGTGTGTGTGTGTGTGTGTGTGTGATGTAATTGACTTTTTGTGTGTTTTGTTTTTCTATAACTTTTTTTCCTATATTCTTTTGTGTTTAGTCAATTACATTTCAAATTCATAATACTGTCGTTTGTTTAGCTTCTGTGTGTTCACTGTATGAATCTATTGTATGTATTTTTGCACTGTATATTCATGTCTGTCTGTACGCACACATACACACACCCAGAGAGAGAGAGAGAGAGAGAGAGAGAGAGAGAGAGAGAGAGAGAGAGAGAGAGAGAGAGAGAGAGAGAGAGAGCCACCCAATCGCCATGCATACATAAAAAGGGCGATAAAGGATAGAAAAGTCTCATTTCTCGCATAATAGTAAGACTCAGGAAAGCACCCAAGCCCCTCTTAAAAGGAGTATCATCGCCTCTCTCTCTCTCTCTCTCTCTCTCTCTCTCTCTCTCTCTCTCTCTCTCTCTCTCTCTCTCTCTCTAATAAAACTTCAGGGTCATAAAGTGTTGTTATTGGTTTTCTTGGGCACGGAAAAAGAAAGAAATAGAGAAAGGAAGAAAGAGAGAAAGAGAGGGAGAGGTAACGCCGTCAAGGAAGGGAATGTTTTTACGTATGTTGGGTTGTTGTGTTTTGTTGTGTTGTGTTGTGGTGGTGTTGTTGAGTTGTTGTTGTTGTTGTTGTTGATGTCCTTAATATTCTTGTTCATGTTCTTGTTCTTCTTGTTCTTGTTCTTGTTTTTCTTTTCATTTTATTTTTCGTCGTATTTTTGTTCTTGTACTTTTTCTTAGCCTTCGTTTTCTATTATTATTGACACTATGACCACCACCACCACCACCACCACCACTACCACCACCACTACCACCACCACCACCATTCCCTCAACACCCTGCATTCTTAGTAAAGAGGATTTACTTTCACGGGGAATACGATTTTCTGGAAGGTGGAGCGGCTTGGCGCCTGGCTGCACCCTCCTGCCGAGGCGGCAACGGCGACGCCCTAGAGAGAGAGAGAGAGAGAGAGAGAGAGAGAGAGAGAGAGAGAGAGAGAGAGAGAGAGAGAGAGTTGAAATGTATTGTATATTTCCCCTTTTCCTTACTTTTCCCCTCACACCTTCAGGTAATCCTCCTTCAGGGAGATAGACAGGTATGTGACGAGAGCTCAAGTGTGTGGTGGAAGATAGGCACGTGTATAGAGATCAGTGGAGAAGGTGCAGGTGTGTGGTGAGATCCCAGGTGTGTGGCGGAAGGTTGTCAGATGTGAGGAGGTCAAATAATGTTCAGGTGTGTGGTGTGTCCTCAGGTGTGTATTGGAAGAAGACGCAGGTAGACAAGGCTGGGACGTCCCTCACGCTCTCTACCCTGCCTTCCTTCCTTTCCCTCCTGGTAAGGGCCAACAAGTCTACTGCTGCTTGTTCTTCCATTGTGTTTCTTTGTGCTGAGTCTCCCTTCATTCTCCCTATCAATTATTCTGGATGTGATTTGTGTTTGTTATTACTTTTGTGTTCATTGTTGTCATATTAAGTTGTCAGTGTGTGTGTGGGTGAGGTGGAGTTATTATCATTATTATTATTATTATTATTATTATTATTATTATTATTATTATTATTATTATTATTACTATTGTTGTTGTTCTTATTCTTGTTCTTCTTGTTCTTCTTGTTCCTGTTGTTGTTGTTGTTCTCATCATCGTTACCACTACTTCCTCAATTCCTTATCCTCTTTGCTATCATCCTTCCCTCTCCTCGCCATGCCTCCTGCAGTACTTTCCTGACGGCGACGCCCTTCTGGACTCGACTAACTAGAGACTACCTAGGGACATCGCTGACTCCATGAAACCTCCTACATACATACACACACTCATACATACATACATACATACATACATACATATGATATAGCCATGTATATGTACAACTCAAGCCTCTGTGTGCGTATTCTATTGAGTGAAGGTGTGTATACATACCAGCAATGTGCGTGTGTGTACGTATAGGAATGTGTGTGTATATGTGTGTATGTGTGTGTGTGTGTGTGTGTGTGTGTGTGTGTGACCTTTTACGACTTCGCTTGAGCTGCCTGGAAGAACGGGAGGAGGAGGAGGAGAAGGAGGAAGAAGAATAACCTCACCCCCCTCCACCTCCCTTGTCCTCTCGTGCGTGAGTGTGTGAAGGATTGAGTGGGATGAGGGGAGGTGAGGGAAGGGGTGAGGGGATGTGAGGGGAAAGAAGGCTGGGTGAGGTGAGAGACAGAATGGTTGTGATAAGGTGAGGGGGGCGAGGGGAAGGTGTGTACAGGTGAGAACAGAGCAGGTGACGAGATGACCAGGTAACAAAAACAGGAGGAATTTTTTATTTATGCATTTATTTTATTGTATTTTTATTGTATTTTTTGTCTTATTTTTTTGGTTAGTGTTTTGTATTCTATCTCTTTTTTTTTTTTACTTTTTTGTGTTTCATTGTTTCCGTGTTTGCGTTTTCATACCTTTCTTCCTTTTTTTTTGTTCCTTTGTCTCTCTTTTCGTATTATTTGTGCGACTGTTTTATGATCCAATATAATTTTGTAGCTCTTTACGATTTTCTTTTATTGCCCTTTCGTGTGTGTGTGTGTGTGTGTGTGTGTGTGTGTGTGTGTGTGTGTGTGTGTGTGTGTGTGTGTGTGTGTGTGTGTATATATGAACGCACACATACCCCCTGGTGTGTGTGTGCGTGTGTGTGCATCTGCTTGCGTGTGCACTATAACTTTTATGACATACTTCCCCCCTTTTCCCTTCCACCCTTCCACCCCCCCCCCCCAAAAAAAAAAAAAAAAAAAATGGCGGACGAAGGTAGTGGTGGGGGTTGGGGAGCAGGAAAGGTGTGTGTGAAGCAAATCAATTTTACTTCACGTTTTAAATCCCAAAGCTAACCATAAAGGTGTAATAGGAAAGGGGGGCGGGGTTGTGGTGTAAGTCTGGACACACTTCTATATGCGCGTCCTGGTATGGGGGTTGTGACGGGGGGAGGGAAGCAGGGAAAGGAGGAAGAATGGAGATGAAATGTTTGCAGTAATTTGGAATCTAATTTTTGCATATCTTCTTTTTAAACCTTTTCCGGCTTATTTGTACGTGTTATAACTTGCTCCTTGAATATACCTGATTTATACCTCTTAGTTTAGCCTTGTAAGTAAATCATATACTTGTGCCATATTATCAAGCACCCCACGCCTTCCAGCGAATGCATAAGATGTTTTGATTTCTCCTGGGAAGATTCTAGGTCCCTGGATCATCTCTGTTATCCTTCTTTGGACAGACACGCTAATCTATACAAGTCCATTCTGTAGTGACACCAGAACTGCGTAGCCCAAACTAGGAGCGGTCTGACTATACACATTCATTCAGTAATAAGGGAACCATAACTGTCCAGCACGAACCAGGTGTGACCAAACTATATACATTCATTCAGTGACAAGGAGACCAGAACTATACAACACAAACTAGAAGCAGTCTATCTATATACATTCATTTAGTGACAAGGAGACCAGAAGTATACAGCACAAACTACATGCGTTGTAACCAAAGCTGGATATACCTAACCGTAGAGTCTTATCAGCGGTTCTATCATTTCTGGTCTAAATAACACGGAGAACTATGCTTAATCTATACTGCGCTCCAATACACCGCCTCCTGGGCCGCTGAACGGGTTAAATTACTGCCACGCCCAAATCTCTTCCTGAACTGGATCTAGCTAAGCCTGTGCACTCAACAGAATAGTTACATTTTTTTTTTCACTAATTTTCATTTAGTTTTTATTATTTTACAACCTAGGTGGAGAATACTGCATTTAGTGAGGCTGAGTTACATATCCTATTTTCTGTCCACTCGTATCACTTCTACATTCTAAGTCACTCTGTAATACGCAATGCTTGTTTGTAATGCTGAGTTCAATAGAGGGAAGGAGAGGAAGGGTGAAGGAGGCAGCCAGAGGGGAGAAGGAGACGAAAGGAGAAGGAATGGTGATGAAATAGGGAAAAGTAAGAATGGATGAGACAAAGGGGAAAAAAATAAAGGAGAATGAAAGGGTATGAATAAAATAAGGAAAAGGGAGAAGGAAGAAGAGGACTGAATGGAATTTGAAAGAAGAGAAACAGAAGGGGTTGAGAAAATGTGGAGGTGGGGACGAAAAGAAGGGAAGAAGGAAGGAAAGATTAATAATATAAGCTGCAAAATGTGAAGGAAGGAAAGAAAAGGAAGAAAGGGAAGAAGAAAGGCGGATGGGTATAAGCTGGAAAAGGGTTATGAAGAAAGGGAGAGAAAATATGGAGATGAATGGAGGAAAGTGAGAGAGATTGAGGAGGAGGAAAGAATTGGTGGAGGAAATCTTTTGAATTGACAATCGGGATTTACTCTTATTTTTTTCCTTTTTCTTTACAATTACATAAAGTGGATTGAATCTCACGCGTATTTCTGTAAATCTCTCTCTCTCTCTCTCTCTCTCTCTCTCTCTCTCTCTCTCTCTTGATCCCTGGAGTTCATTCCCATCTTCATCATCGTGAGTAGCAATTTGAAGCTTCTCTTGAATCTATTGTGAAGCTTCGAAAAGACGAATTGCTTCACTGCCTATTTAGGGATGAAACAGCAAATCCTCCTCCTCCTCCTCCTCCTCCTTCAGGGAATATTGCTTCGCTTGCTCGCTTCGATTCGCAAAGGTTCATATTGATGTTTCGTATCGGGCTTCTGTTCTGTCCACGAACCAGGGATCATTCAGCCCAGCAGGCCTTCAGGCAGTGGGGGTTGTGGGGGGAGGGGGAAGAGGAAGCTTGTTGTTGTTGTCGGTGGTGGGGGGTGCTGCTCTGGTTATTGTTGTTGTTGTTGTTGTTGTTGTTGTTGTTACTATCGTGATCATTATCAGTAACAATAAGAACAATAATCCATAATGTTAAGATAAAAACATAATAAAAATCATCAGAGAGA
>NC_087193.1:5582183-5584683 GCF_035594125.1 Scylla paramamosain | reverse complement strand
AAAGCAGGCAATGTGATAATGGCTTTGGAGGAAGAGAGAGAAGAAAAATAGAGAAACAAGGGAAGTGAAAATAAGAGGAGAGGAAAACAAAGAAAAGAGAAGAGGAGGACGAAAAGGAAAAGAAGAAACGAGAATATAAAGATTTTGGAGGAAGAGGAAGAGTAAAAGAAAGAAATAGGAAGTAAAAGCAAGAGTAAATAAAAATAGAGAAGGATAATATGGTAATGGCGGTAAGAGGAGGAGGAGGAGGAGGAGGAGGAAGTGTTGTCATGTCGCTTAAAGGTGTTTGCGGATGGTGGTGCCTCGTGTGTTTGTGTTGAGCACGTGTTGCGCCCCCCATTCCCCCTCCTTCTGTGTGTGTGTGTGTGTGTGTGTGTGTGTGTGTGTGTGTGTGTGTGTGTGTGTGTGTGTGTGTTACCCTTTTATTCTGCTCTTCCTGTTCTTTTATTCACTCTTCCTTTTCACTCTCAGCATATTCTCCTGTCACCCACCACAAACCTTCCTCTCCCCACCCGACCTCTCCTCTCCCTCCCACCTCAGGTAGCCCCAGGTAGCCCACAGGTGTCCCCCAGGTGCTCCCAGTGGCCGGTAATGCTGACAGGTAATCCAGGTGGCGGGTTAGCACTCAGTAAATGACACACCTTACAGGGGTGTTTTGGTGGAGTTAATTTGAGGGTGTGGAGCTGTACTGTGGTTTCTGGGAGGGGGAGGAGGAGAAGGAGGAGGAGGAGGATGAGGATGAGGAGGAGGAGGACAGGAGGAGGAGGAGGTGGTGGTAGTGTGGTTTGGGGGATGGGGTGGAAAGGACAAAAAAAAGTGGAGACGTTGCGGAGGGAGATAATTTAGAGTGGAGTGGAGGAGGAGGAGGAGGAGGAGGAGGAGGAGGAACAAGAAGTAGTGTGGTTTGGTGGAAGGGAAGGGAAGACAGGTACAGAAGGAATGGAGACATTAATGGAGGACAGTTTGGAGAAGTGGATAAGGGAGGGAGAAGGAGGAGGAGGAGGAGGAGGAGGAGTAGT
The DNA here is from genome assembly GCF_035594125.1 of Scylla paramamosain. Lineage (NCBI taxonomy): Eukaryota > Metazoa > Arthropoda > Malacostraca > Decapoda > Portunidae > Scylla > Scylla paramamosain. The sequence continues at coordinate 5,583,664 of NC_087193.1, read as the reverse complement.
CATTTACTGGGGAGGGAGGAGAGGAAAGGAGGACAGGTAGGAGAGTGGAGACGTGGAGTTGAGGAGGAGGAGGAGGAGGAGGAGGAGGAGGAAGAGACAGAAGGACAAAAAGATAAGTGTTATGAATGGACCACTGCATTGGACTGGGAGGAGAGGGAGGTTAGCGTGGCTGGTGGAATGACTTTGAAACATCTATAAGTATGAGGCTAACCCAACCTGGAGTGGAAGGACATGGAAAGCAAACGGGGAGGACTGTAGTGAAAGAACAGGTTTAGGATGATAGTTTTGAGACTGAAGAGGGGATGGAGGAAGAGGAGGAGGATGAACAAGAAATATGAGGAAGAGAAAGAGAGAGAGAAAAAAAAATTGTTATGAATGTCATACCGCAATGGAGAGCGAAGGTTAGGGTGGAAGAACTGAGTCATGAGTGGCCAGTGGAGGACAGTGGAGTAAATGTGGAACGTGTATAAGAATTAGGATACCTTTATTAATTTCAGTAGTGGATAGAAGTGGCTAGGTGGAAAAACAGGGAGGAGTGGAACAATTAATTTAAGAATGGCTGACTGGATGAAAGTGGAATGGACAAAGGTATGAAAATTAGGTGGACTCAGGTGGAAGTCGAAGGTGGATGGGTGTGGGAGTGTGGGTAGTGTATGAGGGTAATGGGTGGGGGGAGTTGCCATGTGTGTGTCGCAAGGAGGGGGGTGGGGGTTGTGGGGAGGTAATAACTCATGTCTAGCGAGGCAGATATATGGGGTGGGGATCGATGGTAATGGTGGGGGTGGTGGTGGTGGTGGTGGTGGTGGTGGTGGTGGTGATGGTGGTGATGATGGTGTTTGGGTTGTGCTTGTCGTTATGTTTGTATTGTTGGGATGGGAGTAATTGTAATAGTAATAGTAATAGTAGTAGTAGTAGTAGTAGTAATAGTAGTGATAATACTAAGTAGAAAGTTAGCTTCTTACTATTTCATTTTTTATTTTTTCCTCTTTTCATTGTTTTCTTTACGAATTTCTCCTATTATTAGTTACTCCATATCTCTTAATCTTCTTCTTCTTCTTCACTCTCCTCTGTTTTTCTCATATCCTTCTGTTCTTCTTTATCTCTCACCCCTTCCTCCCTTCTCCCTTCATGTCAGTGTTTTTTTTTCTTTCCAGCTCCCATCTTCCCTCTCCCTGCATGCCTCTCCCCCTCTCCCTCTCCCTTCACTCTCCCTTTCCATTCACACTTTCCACACACACACACACACACACACACACACACACACACACACACACACACACACACACACACACAGTCCCTCTCATCTCACTTATTCACCCTTTTCATTTTGTCATTTCACTCTTCCCCTTCCATCACGCTCTCCCACCTCTCCCCCGTTGCGAAGTGTGTCTGTTTACCGAGAGAGAGAGAGAGAGAGAGAGAGAGAGAGAGAGAGAGAGAGAGAGAGAGAGAGAGAGAGAGAGAGAGAGAGAGAGAGAGAG
>NC_087193.1:5569683-5579683 GCF_035594125.1 Scylla paramamosain | reverse complement strand
GTTAGGTTGATGGATGGGCTACGTGTCTCTAGTGTTTGTGTGTTTGTGTGTGTTCCTTTGTTGTTCCTTTGTGTTGCTTTACTTTAGCCGTTCGTTCGTTTGTCGGTATTTATTCCTTTGTGTTGCGTGTTGCGTCTGCCGCCTTCGTGATTCGGCTTTCCAGGAACGTGCCTTTTATTATTATTCCTCTTGTTCTTGTTGCTTTTTATGTCTCTCTCTTGTTCTCTTTGTGTGTGTGTGTGTGTGTGTGTGTGTGTGTTTGGGGGGAGGGTGGGGTGTGGGTGGATGTGTGAGTGTGGGTGTGGGTGTGTGTGTGTGTGGGTGGGTGTATGGGTGTGGATGTGGGTGTGTGTGTGTGTGTGTGTGTGTGTGTGTGTGTGTGTGTCTGGGTGAGTCTGAGTGTGTGTGTGTGTGTGTGTGTGTGTGTGTGTGTGTGTGTCTGGGTGAGTCTGAGTGTGTGTGTGTGTGTGTGTGTGTGTGTGTGTGTGTGTGTGTGTGTTTATCCTTGATTTCTTTGTTCATTTCTATGTTTACGAAACATTTTATTTTCATTTTCATTTCTTCACTTCCCTAATTTCCTTTATTTCTTCATTTTTAATTACTATAGTTTTATTTACAGTCTCTATTGTTTTCTGTTGCAGCAAGTTGTTTGTAGGATTCTCTCTCTCTCTCTCTCTCTCTCTCTCTCTCTCTCTCTCTCTCTCTCTCTCTCTCTCTCTCTCTCTCTCTCTGTCCAGTAAAGGTTAGGAATACAAGACATCATTTGTGTTTATATTTCAATATGACATTTATTTAAATTATTATTAAAGGAGTAATATATCTTATGTACAGCTGGGCAGAGCAGCGGCGGTGGGAGTGGTGGTGATAATAATAATAATAATAATAATAATAATAATGATAATAATAATAATAATAATAATGGTAAATAATTATGACAATAAAGTATTTTTATTGGATATGTTATGTTATATGGATATTTTTACATGAGCAAAGATCGCCTAACTATTTGTAGAGTTTAAAAATTAAGGAAATAAACCGAAAAATAACAGTAATAACAATAATGATAGTAAGTAAATTTTTTTTATTCAATATGTTATGTTATGTTATATATAAACTTTTGCACTCAAAGAAAAAAAATCAATAAATGAACACGTAAAAAAACAAAACAAAAAATAATAATAACAATAATAACAACAACACAGGTAAACAGCCACTTAATCTTGACCTTCACCTATGTACACCTGTCGACACGGAACCAATCAGTCGCCTTACACACGAGGTGGGGGGGATGGGGGGGTCATATATAAATATCTTTGTACACGTAAAGATTATCGTCATTACTTTGTTGGCAATACACACCTGGGGCTCCTGGCCGTGCACACCTCACCTGCCGGGCGTGTTTACCTGGTCAGGATAGTTTTTCTAATTATCACCTGTCCAGAAACACGTCCCAAAGACCAGGTGAGGTGTGTGTGTGTGTGTGTGTGTGTGTGTGTGTGTGTGTGTGTGTGTGTGTGTGTGTGTGTGTGTGTGTGTGTGTTCAGTAAACGTTTTTCTTATATGTTTGTTTTATGGTGTGTGTGTGTGTGTGTGTGTGTGTGTGTGTGTGTGTGTGTGTGTGTGTGTGTGTGTCCGCGTCACCATGAAAGGGAGGGGGCGTGGGATGGGGGGTTCTCGGGGGCAGGAGAAGCTATACCAACGCGGTTATATATAAAAATAGATAAGTTATTGGGGGGAGGGTTAGAGAGAGAGAGAGAGAGAGAGAGAGAGAGAGAGAGAGAGAGAGAGAGAGAGAGAGAGAGAGAGAGAGAGAGAGAGAGAGAGAGAGAGAGGATGGCGTCTAATGTTTAAAAAGATCATGACTAGATGGAGTGGAGTATTAAATATTCCTTTCAACCTGGAGGAGGAGGAGGAGGAGGAGGAGGAGGAGGAGGAGGAGGAGGAGGAGGAGGAGGAGGAGGAGGAGAGAAAAGAAGAGGAAAGAGAGGGGAATGAGAAGCTGATATACGAGAATTAACGGAGGAACGAAATTAGGAGAGAGAGAGAGAGAGAGAGAGAGAGAGAGAGAGAGAGAGAGAGAGAGAGAGAGAGAGAGAGAGAGAGAGAGAAGAGGGGGCGTGAGGTAGGCAGAATTACTATACACTTTACTAATCTTCCATTAAAAAAGGGAGAAAAATACAGTTAATTGAAAGAAATGAACATATATATATTTTTTTTATTCCCTTATTTTATATTTAATTTGGTTGAGGCTCAGAGGGGAGTGTTCAGGTTTGTCTTCATTCCCTTTTCTTTCCCCAATCACAAATGGACGAATATAGAAAAAAAGAACAGTGAAAAATACTGACACGAATATATATATACTTCTTTTATGTTAGATATATACTTTTCTTCCCACGGTGAGAGAAAAAAATAGGAATATTCACACATTAATATAAATAGATCAAGATTTATATGCACTCGCCAGTCCGTCTTCCTCTGCCTACAAATCTGTCTATTATTACTGGTTTGATTCTCTCCACACCTTCCTGTCTACCTGTCTAAACTACCTGTCGGGATGAGGCTTACAAAAAGGTGGAGGTATCTGAGACAAACAAACAAACAAACAAACAAACATCTAGGTATTGCCAGGTATCAGGAAGTCATTAAGAGGTACAAAAAGCACACCTGTTTTCCAAGCGTGACGTGACAACAGGTAACGTGACATTCACCTGTCCCACCTGTTGCTGATTGACACCCCATCTTGCCTGGCCATGGAATTACTCACGTGCACCAGGTATGTGTGTGTACGGAGCTTACAATCAAACGTACACGAGTTTACCGTCATGTGTATGCCGCTATATCTACATGTGTGTTTTTATCGAGCTTAAAACACATAGTCTCATTATTCACATGCACCGCTCTCTTATCACGTACTTGTTACACGTGCGCACCTTGTACGTGTCCGCCTCCACGTGTTAAGGTATCACAGGTAGGGCCACACCTGCGTTACACCTCACCTGCTCATTAACTAGTGCTGGCCTCGTGGGATAACAATACTGTGTTTTCCCTGAATTTTGTGTGTTCAGGTGTGTGTGTGTGTGTGTGTGTGTGTGTGTGTGTGTGTGTGTGTGTGTGTGTGTGTGTGTGTGTGGTTTTGATTACTATAGTGATAAAAAAAAGTAATATTGTTTTGTACGTTTGATAGTTTGATTTTGTTGGTTAATGTATCTCTCTCTCTCTCTCTCTCTCTCTCTCTCTCTCTCTCTCTCTCTCTCTCTCTCTCTCTCTCTCTCTCTCTCTCTCTCTCTCTCTCTCTCTCTCTCTCTCTCTCTCTCTCTCTCTCCATGTGTTTATGCCACTATTTTTCTTACTTGATCAGTGGGACCTTGAACACACACACACACACACACACACACACACACACACACACACACACACACACACACACACACACACACACACACACACACACAGCTGTTTTCAATGACTCACATCCTCAAGTATGGATGAGACGGAGAAGAATTTTCCTCGCTTCCTCCTGCTCCTCCTCCTCCTTTTCTTCCTCCTCCTCCTCCTCCTCCTTCTTTTCTTCCTCCTCCTTCTCCTTTTCTTCCTCCTCCTCCTCCTCCTCCTCCTCCTCCTCCTCCTCCTCCTCCTCCTCCTCCTCCTCCTCCTCCTCCTGTTTTCGATCACATATTTGAAACTTATTATTTTCTTCAATATTGTTTTAACTTTTCTTTTTATTGTCTTTTTTTTTTTACGTTTTCTTTCGTCAGCAACTTGGCTTTTTGTCTGTCTGTCTGTCCGTCCGTCCTTCTGTTTGTCTGTCCGTCTATTTATCAGTCTGTGTTTCTATCTCTCCTGAACTCAACTTGTATTTATCACAGATTATTGCGTTTCCCTCAACTCCTCTCACCATTCACTCTTCTGTTTCACTGACTTTTCTCTTCTTCCACTTCCTTCACTGTTCCCTGCGCCATTTCCTGTCTTCGCATTCTCTTTATCTTTTTACAATATCTCGTCTTTTCTTATTATGTTCACCGGGTTTAATTGTTGTGTTTCTGGCAATGACTGTGACCGATTGACTGACTGACTGACTGACTGACTGAATGACTGACTGACTGACAGACCCTGGATTGACTAACTGGTGGGTAGTACGTACACATAGATGCTTTGATTAACTTATGGTGTGTGCGAACATGTATACATATAGTTGTGGTGTGTGAGTGTGTGTGTGTGTGTGTGTGTGTGTGTGTGTGTGTGTGTGTGTGTGTGTGTGTGTGTGTATATTTAGGGCACATACACAAATTCTGCACACGCGTTGGGTTCATGTGTGGGTAAACAGGCGGTAAATGTTCAGTATGGAGTTGGGTTGTGGGCACATTGATCGTGTTCTGTCAGTGTGCGTGCGTTCACTGCTCGTCCATAACGCGTGCTTGTACACACCTCGCGGCTGACTGGCCACACACACTCAGTTCACCTGCCACTAATCAGCCGGCAGGGGTGAGGGGTTCACTCACCTGTATTTGGTACGCAGGTAAAGCTTTCATATTTTCCCATCACTTATTAATATTTGGTGTGTCAATATCCACATAAGGGAAAAAATATACACACACACACATATAAGATCCACCATTCCTTCTCTCACGATAAGAAACACACCTGTGGAATCAGCAGGTGTTAATTAATTACCATAGGTAATCCGCACCACATCCACACGCACACCTCTATAGGTTATAATGCACGAAGTATTGTGGGTGGCGGTGCGTGTGGGTGTGGGTGTGTGCGTGGGCGTGTGGATGGACGTAAGGCGGGGGGAGCTGCGGGCTGGAGGAGGCGTGGGAGGTGTGGGAGGCCAGGGAGGGGTGGGGCAGGCGGGCGTAGCCGTGGTCTGAGCTCCTGGTGGGGCCGCGGTCTGCCTGGTAGGGATCTGAGTAGGCGGGATCCAGGTACGACTCGGGGTAGGGGCTGGAGTAGTCGTAGTGCCCCGGCCCCGCCCCCGCACGCTGCCGCCGCTGTAGCCACTCACCTCCTGTAGAAGAGACAGTGGTGGGTGTTGTAGTAGTGGTGGTGGTAATAATAGTAGTAGTAGTAGTAGTAGTAGTATTAGTGGCGGTGGTTGTGGTGGTAGTGGGGGTTGTCATCGTGTCTCTCTCTCTCTCTCTCTCTCTCTCTCTCTCTCTCTCTCTCTCTCTCTCTCTCTCTCTCTCTCTGGGGTCAAAGTTGTGATGGTCGTGAAGTTAGAGGCAGTAAACTAGGAAGGAAAGAATTGTTTTAAAGGGACAGAAGAGGGTAACACACACACTCTCTCTCTCTCTCTCTCTCTCTCTCTCTCTCTCTCTCTCTCTCTCTCTCTCTCTCTCTCTCTCTCTCTCAGCTAGTATTTTTCTCTTTCCTATTCTCTTTCTCTCACATTTTTCCATCATCATGCCTCTCTTTCTCTCCCTCTCCTTCCCTCCCTCCCTCTCGCTCACTTCCATCACACTCCCCTCTCCGTTCTCTCTCTCTCTCTCTCTCTCTCTCTCTCTCTCTCTCTCTCTCTCTCTCTCTCTCTCTCTCTCTCTCTCTCTCTCTCTGATGTCCCTCACTTTTCTTTACCCTAACACTATCTTCTCTTCCCTCCTCCTCCTCCTCCTCCTCCTCCTCCTGGTGCCTTACTTCTCATTGCCTCCTGATCCTATAGCTATACATCCACCACCACCACCACCACCACCACCACCACCACAAGCACGCGGGTGATAGAGGGGCGGGTGACTTGCTGACTGCAGTATCGGGCCATTAAACAATATTGAAATTTCCATTACTATTTGCGACTCAGGATTTAGTAGCATGGTGTCCAATTCCGGGGGGGAGAGAGAGAGAGAGAGAGAGAGAGAGAGAGAGAGAGAGAGAGAGAGAGAGAGAGAGAGAGAGAGAGAGGATGTGGGTTGAAATGTATTGTCTATTTTCCTTTTTTTCCGTTTCCTTTTTCCTCTCTCTCACTTTTTCTTTCTCTCCGTCTCTCCTATTGTTTTTATTTTTCTGAAGGCGTGAGTAGGTGTCTTTTTTCCTTCCTCCTTTTTTTCTTCGTTCCTTTCTTCCTCCTTTCCTTCTCTCCTTCATTCCTTCGCTCATTCATTCATTCATTCATTCATTCATTCATTCATTCATTCACTCATTCACGTCATCGCTTTCAGTTCTTTCATCTCTGCTTATGTAACTCTCTCTCTCTCTCTCTCTCTCTCTCTCTCTCTCTCTCTCTCTCTCTCTCTCTCTCTCTCTCTCTCTCTCTCTCTCTCTCTCTTAATCCTCTTCTTTTTCTGTCTAGCGCCCTTCCTGTACCACCCATATTGAATTCTCTCTCTCTCTCTCTCTCTCTCTCTCTCTCTCTCTCTCTCTCTCTCTCTCTCTCTCTCTCTCTCTCTCTCTCTCTCTCTCTCACCTGGTACACGAGGTCAGGTGGGCGTGGCAGCGTGGGCGGGTGGGCGTGCTGGTCCTGCTGGTTGAGGGGCGTGAGGGCGGAGGGGTCGTCGCCCTTCAGCACAGGCGTGGGCGGCGTCACACCGACGGGCTTGTCAGGGGCGGACTTCCGTAACTGCAGGAGGAAGAGTAAGAGTGAGAGGGAGTGGGAGAGAGATGGGTAGAGGGATGATTATGGGAGGAGTAGAGAGAGGAAGAGTAGTGTGTGAAGAAGAGAAGGAATGGATGAGAACGAAGAAGGGCAGTAGAGAGAGAGATGACAGTAAGAGAGATGAAAAAGAGAAACAGAGAGAGAAGAGTAGAGAGAAAAGAGGTTAAGGGAGACATATAGAAGAGTTTATAAATAAGAGAAGAAATGAAGAAGACAGACAGACAGAAGTGAAAGTGAGAGAGAGGGAGAGGGAGAAAGGAGTAGGAAGGGGAAAGGATAAGGGAGATATGTGAAAGGAGAAATAAAGAAATGAAATGAAGGAGAAAGGAAAGGTAAGGTATGGAGATAAAGAAGAGAGAGAGAGAGAGAGAGAGAGAGAGAGAGAGAGAGAGAGAGAGAGAGAGAGAGAGAGAGAGAGAGAGAGAGAGAGAGAGAGAAAGTTTGTGTGTGTGTGTGTGTGTGTGTGTCTGTGTGTGCGTGCGTGTGTGTGTGTGTGTGTGTGTGTGTGTGTGTGTGTGTGTGTGTGTGTGTGTGTGTGTGTGTGTGTGTGTGTGTTTGTATATTCATCACTTATTATTGAGAAGCTTCACCTGTTTCTTACCTTACCTGTCTCTCTACCTGTCCCACACACCTGTATACTAATTATGATTCCACTTCACCCTTGCAACCTTGAGAGAGAAGGAGAGAGAGAGAGAGAGAGGGGAGAGACGGAGAGAAGGAGGGAACAGAGGAAGGAGACAAAATGATTGGACTTGTAAACAAGAGTAACAAAAGGGGAGAGAGAAAAGGACAAGAAGAAAAGTGTAGGAGGGAAGAATGGAAGGAAAGGAAGGGAGAGGGGAAAGAGGAGAGGAAGGATAAGAGAGTGGAATGTAAGAGGAGAGAGAGTTGGGGAGAACTGAAGGGATGGAGAGGGAAGGGGGAGATAGAGAGGGGACAGGAAGAGAAAGGGAAGAAGGGAGAGGGGAAAAGAGGGGAGAAGGGATAGTTTAGGCAAAGGGTAGATAGGGAAATGGACAAAGGAAGAGCTAAAGAGGAGGAGGAGGAGGAGGAGGAGGAGGAGGAGGAGGAGGAGGAGGAGGAGGGAGAAGGGTGATGAAGCGATAAAATAAGAGGAACTGGAGCAAGGATGATAATGAAAGAAGAAGAGAAGGAGGAGGAGGAGGAAGAGGAGGAGGAAGAAGAAGAAGAATAAAAAGAAGAGGAGAAAGAAGAAAAGTAGAACAGGAATTACAAAAGTCAACGATGAATTAAAAAGAAAAACGAGAAAAGTCCGCAAGAAAGATGAAGAGGAAGAGGAGGAAGAGAAGGAAGAAGAGGGTGATGACACGATAATAGGGAGAGTAATGACGAGGGAGACTGTATGGCACTATCTTCCCCCAAGGCTCTATCGATGACTGATTACGTGGGGGGTGGGGCGGGAGAATGGAGAGGGAGAGAGTGAGGGGAAGAGGCGCGTTCGTTTAGCCTTTTGAGGGGCGTGTGTGTGTGTGTGTGTGTGTGTGTGTGTGTGTGTGTGTGTCAGATGTATAGGATAACGGTATAGAGTGTGGATGATGTATATAAAGGTGATGCAGGTGTGTAAAGGTGTAGCAGATATATAGGAAGGCGAGGGAGGTGTAGCAAGGTGTGGCAGGTGTGTAGGAAGCTTGTCAGGTGTGTAGCAGGTGTGTAGCAGGTGTAGGAGGCGGTTCCTTCAACACTTTTACGGCATCGAGTGTAACCAAGCAAGCCTTCCACTACTAAAAATTGAGGACGCTAGTAACGGAAGTGGAGGAGGTGGAGGTGTGGAGGAGGCGCGGGGGAGGACGTGGAGGGGACATTGGGGAGATGCGGAGGCTATCAAGTGGAAGTGGAGTAGGGAGATGATGGAAGTGGATTATGTGGAGGTGTACGGCTAGTGTGGAGACTAAAAAGTGGAGACGCATGGAGCAGGGAAGCTATAGAGGTGGAGGCGGAGGTGTGGAGGATATGAAGCTATCAAGTGGAGAGGGAGGTGTGGAAGGGGAAGAGGTAGATGTGTGGAGGAAGTGAATGTGGTGTGGTGTGTGGCGGTGCAGTGTGGTGTGTGGCGGGGCGGTCCCTGGAGGTGTGTGGCTGCGGGGTGTGCGCTGCCAGGTGACAGGTGACAGGTGACAGGTGTTCAGAGCGACAGGTAAGGTAATTTCTCAGGTGGAAAACGCCTTGTCTTAAAATCTCCTTAATTTCCCAGGTGAAGCAGGTAAAAGACTGTGGGAGGAGGGAGGGAGAGTGGGAGAGTGGAGGAGAGAAGTGAGGGGAGGAGGTGGGAGGGAAGAGGAAGGTAAGGCAGTGGAGGAGAGATAAGAAAGGAAATGGTGGAGGGTGGAAGCATGGAAGTGGAGGAGAGAAGAAGAGAAATGAGTAGTGGGGAAGGAGGTGAGGAAGATAGGGAGAGCAAGAGAGAGAAAGAGAGAAGGGGAGAGGAAGAAAAAAAGTTGGGGAGGGTTTTCAGGGAAGGAGAAAGAATGGGGAGAAGAGAGAAGGGAAGAGAATATAGAGACAAATAGAGAAAGAGGAGAATAGGAAGGGAAAATAAGGGAAGGGGATGAATGGAGGCATGAAAATAGGTAAAGGATGAGATGAGGGAAAAAAAGAGAAGAAGGAAGGAGCTTAGAAAGGAGAGGGGAAGTGAGGGGAAGAGGGAGAGTAAGGGGAAGGAAGGACACACCACAAGCTTACGAATATATCAAATGGGTAAGACTTGAGGGAGAGGGGAGAGAGTGAGAGGAGAGGGAAGAGGGGAGGCAAGATGGCGGTTGTGTCTCCCCTCACCTTGGAAGATAGATTACCTTTTCGACAACAAGTCTGAGGCGGCGGGGAGATGGATGAGGCTGGGAGAGGGGAGAGGAGAGAGAGGGGAGAGGGGGAGAAGGGGGAGAGGGGAGAGATGGAAGAATAGCACTGGGAGGGAGAGGACAAGGGAGGGGAGGGATAAGGCTATGTATGGAGAGAGGAATGAGGGGAGAAGTGAGGAGGAATGGGGAGAGGGGGAGGGATAAAATGAGGTCTGTACGGTGATTGAAGAGAGAGAGAGAGAGAGAGAGAGAGAGAGAGAGAGAGAGAGAGAGAGAGAGAGAGAGAGAGAGAGAGAGTTTACGCAAGAAACGAGGGGACGAGGTTGCAGTGGAGGAAATTCTTAAAGATGGAGGAGGAGGAGGAGGAGGAGGAGGAGGAAGAGGAGGAGGAGGAGAAGGAGGAGGGGAGGAGGGGGAGGGGAGGAGGGAGAGGGGAAGGAGGAGATGCTTGTATGGGAGGAGAGGGGAGATGAAGGGAGGAAGTTTAGGCGGAGGCGGAACCCATCTATTACACAACCATGGAGGAGAAGATGGATTGTGGGAGAGAGAGAGAGAGAGAGAGAGAGAGAGAGAGAGAGAGAGAGAGAGAGAGAGA
>NC_087193.1:5557183-5562183 GCF_035594125.1 Scylla paramamosain | reverse complement strand
ATAGGTGCCGCAAAAAAATAAAGGAAAGGACACATGATTTTTAAAACCCACAGAGATGACTTGTCTGTGTGGAAAAGAATAATAAAGTAGATGTGTGTGTGTGTGTGTGTGTGTTGCTGAATTCCTCACCAGCACGGAACAGACACATCAGGTGGGCGTCCAGGTGAATCATTACGTGGCGGAAGCGCAGGTGACGGTGGTGGATGAGGCTTAGTGTGACGTGTTGAGTCGTGGAGTGTGTGTGTGTGTAGAGCAGAACGGTTGTTGGTTGGGGGGATGGGCGGGTTGATGGTGGTGGTGGTGGTGTGTGCCGCGCCGCCCACCACTATAGGGTGGGTGATACGGGCGGCACGCAGAATGTTGCAGCGTTGCGCGGCGCCATAAATGAGTGAAGTATGGGCGTGGGGGGCGTGTCCGTGCTGCCCAGGAAGCCCGCGCGCCGCACCCACCACGTAAAATAAACATGTAGGCACCATACGTTACGGCCAGGTCTCGCCGCCACCGTCACGCCGCCATAAACGTAAATATCAACACGGTGCACAAAAAAACACAGGTAATCATCGTCTACATTACACCACACGTCACCTTAACGCGCCGCTCTACTTCCAGGGGCGCTGAGCATTGCCGCCCTCACGACACGCGGGAAACACTCGCACGGAAAAACTAACACAGCTTGTCAATGTGTTCGCGGCGCATTGGAAACACTCACAGGGGGAAACACCAACACAGCCTGTCAATATTTTCACGACACACTGGAAACACTACGAAGGGGAAAACTAACCTAACTTGTTAATGTATTCACCACACACTAGGAGAACTAAAAGAGGAAACACTTACATGTAGACTAACATCACCTAACTTATCATTACATTAACAAAACAGGAACACTAAGGAAGGAAAAACTTAACATAACGTAACTTAACTTGCCAGCACGTTAACAAAACACTAGAAACACTAAGACAGGGAAAACTTAGCTTGACCCAACTTATTAATAACTTCACGAAACACAGCAAGAACTAATACTGGACAAAGGAAATTAACCTAACCTAACCAAACCTAACCTAACCTAACCCAAATCACCCTAACCCAACGAAACCCAGCCCAATCTAACCCGGTCAAACTCACACGCACACAAACAAAAGCAGGTCAAACTTACCTTGTACCACGTGACCACTGGCTTGGGGAACCCTCTGGCGCGGCATGTGAAAGTGAGGGACTCCCCTGGGCGGCGCTGCTGGGGCTCCTGCGGCCACACCTCCGTCAGAACAGGCTTGGTCAGGTTCTCAATCACCTCTCCTTTCCCTGCGTGGCGGAGGGAAGTCGGGGGTTCGTCAGTGTGGATAGAGCAGATGACTAAGAGTAAGTCATGAAAACTGGTAACCTTCTATTTACTTATTTTTCATGTAAGGCCAAGGGCGACAAAAAAAAAAAAAAAAAAAAAAATGCGAAAAAAAATGGTTTGGGAAAATAGAAAAAAATTGAGCGTTTAAGACCTAGAAAGGGAACGATAAGGGATAAAGGATCAGTATAGAGAGGAAAGATAAGAGCACAACATTCACCCATATTGGCAGGGAAATGATTGCAGGATGAATTTGTGTGCCATTATTACGCCAAGATAAATAGGTTTGGCGGGCTTAGCGGGGGTCCAGTGAGCCTTTTGCACACAGCGATGGGGTGGAAGCGGCTCATTTCCCCGCGTTTGTCCGTGTCCGTGACGGGTGAAGCGGGTTAGTTAGGCCTTGGTTGGGAGGGAGTCGGGTAGGGGGAGGGGGAGGGGGGCAGGGCGGGTTTATGTATCAGATTGTTTCGCTGTGTTACGCTCAGTTGCAGACGCGGAGAGTGGACTGGCAGGTGTTACGGGAATGATGGAGAGGAGATTAAACGTTGTGTTTGTAGGTCAATTGGAAACGAGAGAGAGAGAGAGAGAGAGAGAGAGAGAGAGAGAGAGAGAGAGAGAGAGAGAGAGAGAGAGAGAGAGAGAGGTGTGTGTGTGTGTGTGTTACAGGCCGGCTGGCTCATTTACTAACTACATCGTACATTTTTCACGCGCTGATTCATTAAGACAGCCGATGCAGGATTAAAAACAAACGCTAATAAATAGAGGCCGGTCGGAATATCGTGACACTATGCAAAGTCCATCTGTGCCTCGTAAATTCACTGAAAATCCCAATGGACAAATAAAAACAAATGTGATAAATACTGAAAGGTTCGCTGAACAACCTAACACATCAGTAAGCACCACCAGCTGTTCAGGGCAAGCCACACGGAGCCACAGCCATGCAGAGCCGTATAAGACAGCCGCGTATAGAGAGAAACAATGTCAGAAGGCTCAAGTTACTATGAGCTACCATGAGATTTTTAACTCTGGCGTCTCTCTGCTCAGCTCAGGAAAATGTGACGCAAGTTTGGACAATAATTTTAAGACAGAGAGAAGAAAAAGTGAGTGAGTAGTTAAAGCCTGTATGATCAGGAAGAAGAAAAACTAAATTAGAACGCGTCTAATCTCTCTTTGACCTTTGAAATTAATTTTTATGAGGGGAAAAATGCGTTTAGTACTCATGACAGTGACCCAAAGTAACATTATCATTACCAGTGAAGGAGCGAGGGGGTAGACACTCACCCAGCACAATGAGGGTGATGGAGGCGTTGACGCGGCCAAACCCATTGACGCCCACGCAGGTGTAGAGGCCCGCGTCGCTGCTCTTGATGTTCTTGATCTTGAGCAGCCGCTTCTTGGGCACGTACCTGTTCCACGTGGCCTTGATCGCCTCGCCATCCTGCAGTGAGGAAAGGAAGGCATGTCAGATCTCTCACCAGCCTGTGTGAGTCCAGTGAGGAGACTCTTGTAGGGTGTAACATGGGATACAGGTGACAGGTGATAGAGTGGTGGAAGGAGAGGAGGCGCATCTGGTAGTATTGAAGGACTGAGCTAAGCCAACACCATGACTCAAGATGTGACGGTCCTGACGTATAGGAAGGGTTGGCAAGGCAATGAAGGGATGCCACACCTGGTGTTTTCAGTAATCATGGAATAAAATAAATTTTTTACGCCATTTATGAATCACAGACATTATGGCAGTATTTCCCGGAATATTACATCAATACTCACATCCCAGGGCATTTAAACTGATTTAAATGTCCACGCATTTCACATGGACAGTTTCTTTACATTTTCTTTACAGTTTCTTTACTTTTCTTATCGGCTGCTTGGTTGTTTTTATTATTATTTTCCGAAAAGTGACGTATGGCAATACTAGCACGTGACGTCAGCTTACAGTACTGTGCCTTCACCACAGAGAGGGATATCTTGTTTACTTTTTTGTGAATAAAAATCAAGATGATATGAATAAGTAATATGAAAACAGAAACTTTAACAGGAAAAACAGTAACAGTAGAGCAAAACGAACAGAAATAAGAATCATACAACTAAAGGATAAATTACTCCCATGTACTTGCATCGATTACTTCCCCTCCTCCCCTCTTCCCTTACTTCCTTCCCCTTCCCTCATCCCTTCCCCTTCTATTCCCACCCCTTCCCCTCACATAACAAAGAGGAAACAGAATGAAGGCGGGTAACAGTGAAAAATCGACTCAGTGACTATAAATTTCTATTCTCATTCTCATTTTGGTAACTACAGTGCGACGGACAGACACACACACACACACACACACACACACACACACACACACACACACACACACACACACACAGGGACCTAGATAGACGGGTGAGTGGACAGACAGCAAGACAGATGGACAGGGGCGAGCCAAGCATTGTATTGTGTTGTGGTTATTAATCAGAGAAACACATAAATTGCTTCGTAAATAAAGACAGCACTCACACAAAAAAGAGAAAGGAAAAAGAGGAAAAAGGTTGTGTCAGTGTGATGAATGAGTGTGAGGGGAGGTCGTCAGTGTTCAGAGTGGGGTAATGGTGGCTGGTGTTGTGAGGGTGTTGTTGTTGTTGTTGTTGTTGTTGAGGTGGTGATGGTCGTGATGGTTTTATTTCTGTTGATTTGCTTGTTTGTTATTTTCCATTCAAGTTTCATTTCATTCCCTTTTTTCTATGTATCATCTTTTGTTATTCCCCTTTCATCCCTTGTCTTACTTCTTATTTACATTTTTCCCTTCCTTGTGCGTTCATTAGTTCTCACAATTAACTCCTCACCCATGCTCGTCTTTTTGCAGTTTTTACGTTCAGAAATCATTAATTTACTACACTTTTGCATATATAATGAAAGAAGTATGCACGTCTCCATTCTCTGTACGCTAATGGTGAAAACTCTACCTCATATCGTAATCATTCCACAGATCAAATTATGTTCACCTGTCTGTCTAACTGTCTGTCTCTCTACCTGTCATTGTACTTACCTGTCTATTTATAATCCTTTAGCATATCTATTTCTGTACGTCAATGAATTAAACTGTACGTCATTTCTTAATCGCATCGGCTCACCTGTCTACCTATCTATATGTCTTTCTATCTACCTGTCCATCAGTACTCCGGTAACGTATCTTTATTTCTGTCCGCAATAAATTAAACTGTACGTCATTTTTTAACCCCATCGGCCCACCTGTCCACCGACCTACCTATCTACCTGTCTACTTGTGCCGTGTAGCCAGCTGCGTTAAAGGTGAAGGGCTGGTCTGACCTAACCCTCTAAAGTGCTGTGTTGTAATGCTGTGTTGGTTTTGTTACGGCCTTAATGATTTGAGGTAACACGATTAGGGCGCCGCCAGAACCCGCAGAACACTGGCAGAGAGTGTTCCCTTCTCTCTGCTCCGGGAGTTGGCGGGGACCAGGTGATCGTAACTCGCCTCATTTGCCTCACCTGTAACCTGTAAACCGTATTCTGCTCTTCCTTTCCCTGGCTTAATGCACCATAAGCTACGTACACCTGCATTCACACACACACACACACACACACACACACACACACACACACACACACACACACACACACACACACACACATACACAGGTTAGGTTTGGTTTGGTT
>NC_087193.1:5542183-5547183 GCF_035594125.1 Scylla paramamosain | reverse complement strand
CTCTCTCTCTCTCTCTCTCCACATAATGACGTAATCTTCATTTTGTCACCATGATTAATGTTGTTACCTATTCGATTACCCATTTGTCTGTTCGCGTGAAGGCCTGTAATTTGCTCTCTCTCTCTCTCTCTCTCTCTCTCTCTCTCTCTCTCTCTCTCTCTCTCTCTCTCTCTCTCTCTCTCTGGTATTGCGATTATCATATATTTTTTTCCGATCTTCGTAAAATGGATGTATTTTTTCCTTTCTCTCTCTCTCTCTCTCTCTCTCTCTCTCTCTCTCTCTCTCTCTCTCTCTCTCTCTCTCTCTCTCTCTCTCTCTCTCTCTCTCTCTCTCTCTCTCTCTCTCTCTCCTCCTTCTCCTCCTCCTCCTCTCCCTTTTCTTTGTTCTTTTCATCATTATCACCCATGTTCTTGTCTTCCTTTTCGTCCACCAGCACCACCACATCCTCCTCCTCCTCCTTCTCCTCCTCCTCCTCCTCCTCCTCCTCCTCCTCCTCCTCCATCACCTCCATGGCAAAAAAGTTATTATGTTCGCCTAAGATCAATCATTTTTATTCACTCGAAGGAGGAGGAGGAGGAGGAGAAGGAGGAGGAGGAGGAGGAGGAGGAGGAGGAGGAGGAGGAGGGGAGCATAATAATCAATAATGCTCATTTGGGGAGGCGAGGGCTAATAAGGTCCATTGTACCAGGATAATGTGTGTCGTGAGAGAGAGAGAGAGAGAGAGAGAGAGAGAGAGAGAGAGAGAGAGAGAGAGAGAGAGAGAGAGAGAGAGAGAGAGAGAGAGAGAGAGAGAGAGAGAGGAGGGGGTGAAGACAAAGGAACACAAAGGAAAAACGAACAGCGACCGACCTAATGCCCTTATGAACAGGAGGAGGAAGAGAAGGAGTTGGAGGAGGAGGAGAAGGAGGAGGAGGAGGAGAAGGAGGAGGAGATGAACAGGAGGAGGAAGAGAAGGAGTTGGAGGAGGAGGAGAAGGAGGAGGAGGAGGAGAAGGAGGAGGAGGAGGAGGAGGAGGCGCGTTCTTTGTTCAGGGGATGAGGGACACAAGACACAAGGGAGAGTTTAGTGATAATAAAGAAAAACAAAATAATGGATTGCCTAAACTTTGCCGCCATAACGTGAAGCCAACTCAGGATCAAGTTTATATTAGTGCCAAGTCCTCTCTCTCTCTCTCTCTCTCTCTCTCTCTCTCTCTCTCTCTCTCTCTCTCTCTCTCTCTCTCTCTCTCTCTCTCTCTCTCTCTCTCTCTCTCAAATTTAGTCTTAGCGTAAGTTGTCGTGCCAGAGAGAGAGAGAGAGAGAGAGAGAGAGAGAGAGAGAGAGAGAGAGAGAGAGAGTAGTAGTAGTAGTAGTAGTAGTAGTAGTTACAGTAGAAGCATTTTTCCATTTTTTTATGAAACCAAAATATTCGCTGTAAAAACAAAAGAAAATTAATTAATGTGTAAGGCAGTGTTGTTGTTGTTGTTGTTGCTGCTGTTGTTGATGTTATTGTGTTCACCTGTCTAAGTCGCCCTAATTATCCTTCACAGGTGAGCGGCGGCCGGGTGAAGGCGCCAGGTACATATGTGTCTACACCTGTGCTGGGCGTGGAAGGGTGCCTACCTGTCACTCCATCTCTCCACCTTTCCACACACCTGTTCTACCCTGTCACTTATCCTCCTCCTCCTCTTCTTCCACCTTCTCTTTCTCCTGTTCCTCATCCTCTTCCTCCTGTTCTCTCTTTTCTTCCTCTTCATGTTGGTCCTCTTATTTTTCCTTTTTTCCTCTTCTTCCTCATATCTCCCTATTTTTCCTCATTTCTTCCTTTCCTTTCATTGTTTTGTTTTTCTTTTCTCATTCCTCCTCTAAATTCATCTGTTCTATCCTGTCACCTCCTCCTCCTCCTCCTTTTTTCCCCTTTTTTCATTAGTCCTTTTCCTTTCATTCATCTTTCATTTTTTCCTCGCTTGAATGTCTCACGTGGAGGAAAATTCATTCATTATTTCTTTCCAAGTGTTATTTTCTCCCTTCCAAATGAAATGGGTGGGGATAATTCTTGTTGCTTTGTTACTTTTTTTGTTTTACCAGTGAGGATATTTTCGTTGTAAAATCATTGGGTACTCGATTTCTTCTTCTTTTATTAAATTTACTTATTCTTCTCCTCCTCCTTCTCCTTCCCTGTTTTCCTTAGTCTTTTTTCTTCCATTCCTTCATTTCTCCTTATTTTCTCTCTTTGTTTTACTACCACAGATATTCTCGTTAAAATAGACTACTGTCCTCCTCCTCCTCTTCCTCCTCCTCCTCCTCCTCCTGGCATTCTTCACGGTTAGTTAGTCACCCTCGTGGAGTTTCCGGTTTTTTGTCAAATTACTCCCCGGCGGTCAACACGAGGCTGTAATTGTCCGTTTGTTTAGTGACGTGATTGGTGGCCGGCGGATTGTTTAGCTCTTCGTCCTCTTCCTCTCCCTCTTTGCTCTTTTTCAGTGTTTTTTTTCGTGTTTTTTTATCATGTTTTCTTATTATACTTTCGTCTCTTCTTTCTTTTCTCTCGTTCGTTTGTTCTGTTTTTTTTTGTCGATTTTTATTTGTTTATTTACTTTTTTTGTTGTTTGGGGTTCATAATCTCTCTCTCTCTCTCTCTCTCTCTCTCTCTCTCTCTCTCTCTCTCTCTCTCTCTCTCTCTCTCTCTCTCTCTCTCTCTCTCTCTCTCTCTCTCTCTCTCTCTCTCGTCTCCACTGTATCACATATTATCATGCCTCCTTCATTTCCTCCTCCTCCTCCTCTCCCTCTCCTTCCCTCCTCTTTATATCCTCCTCCTCTCTCACTTTCTTCCCTCTCCCTCCTCCTCTGCTGTACCCTTTCCCTGGGCCCTCCTCCTCCTCCTCCTCCTCCTCCTCCTCCTCCTCCTCCTCCTCCTCCTCCTCCTCCTCCTCCTCCTCCTCCTCCTCCTCCTCTTTTCTCCTCTTTCCCCTTTGAAAACCTAAGAAGCTCTGGAGACTGTCGTGTTAAGAGGTCAATATCCTAAGGGCGTGTTGCTCCTGAAGGCGACGTCGTCCTCCTCCTCCTCCTCCTCCTCCTCCTCCTCATTATTCTATTGTTTTTGTCGTTCCTACCATCGTGTCAGTGTGGGTGAAGGTGGAAGATGAGAAGGAAAAGTGGAGGGGTGGAAGGAGAGATGGAGGGAAGGAAGGAAGGAGAGGAAAGGAGAGAAGATTTCGTTTTAAGGTTTTTTTGAATGAGTTTGAGTGATGATGATGATGATGATGATGATGATGATGATGATGAGGAGGAGGAGGAGGAGGAGGAGGAGGAGGAGGAGGAGGATGATGATGATGAAGAAAGGGGGCCGAGAAACAGTAACAAGGAAACAAGGAAAGGAAAGGCAATGAAAAGGAAGAATAAAAAGAAGAGTGATAAAAATAGGATACAGATGAAATAACAATGGTATTCTGAACCTGCTGATGCTGATGATGATATTATAACACTGTCATTCCCCCTCCTCCTCCTCCTCCTCTTCCGCTCTTCTATCCTTTTCCTCTCATTTTCCTTCTTCTTCTGTTTCTTTCTCAATGTCTTCCCTCCTCTTCTTATTTCCTCTCTCCTTGTTCTCTTCTATCGTATTCCTTCTCTTCCTCCTTTTATTCTTTACCTCCTTTCCTCCTTTCTAATATGTAATGACGCCTCCCTCCTCCTCTTTCATCTCCTCTCTCTCCTTTATTATCTTCTGCTTCCTCGACCTTACTGTTTGTTATCCTTTCTTCCTCTCCTTCCGCTGCCTTACTCCCTCCTCTCCACTCCCTTCTCATTTTCCTCCTTTCTCCCTTATTCACTCTTCTCCCTTCTTCATTTCCCTCCCTTTACCTCGCTTTCTCCTCTTCGCGTCCTTCATTCTCTCATCATCCCTTTACTTCCTATCCCTCCTTCCTTCCCTCCCTCTCCCTTACCCCCTTTCCCTCCTCTCCTTCACTCTCCCTCACTCTCCCTCTCTCCGTTATCTGGCTGCCGGAGCACGAAATCAAATTCTCTCTCCGCTAAAAACCATTTTAATTACGTTATGGCAACCTCCCCATTCCCCCTCCTCCCCCTACCCTTCCCCCTATCCTAACTCCGTATCTTTCCCTCCTGCAGCGTAGGTGGGGGGAGGGAAAGAGGGATGGGGGGAGGAATGGAGTGAAGGGCTTTATATTGCTGTCTTGGTGTGTGAGGGATATTTAACTGTTGTGTGTGTGTGTGTGTGTGTGTGTGTGTGTGTGTGTGTGTGTGTGTGTGTGTGTTGGGAAAGAGGAAGAGGCAAAACAGGATGATGACTGTTACAAGGATCAGAAGCAGAATAGTGATAATAGGAACAAATTTATTAATAGATAAGGAAACAAGGAGAAGAAAAGAATGGAGGTAGAGAAAGAGGGGGAAAGAGAAGGAGGAGAAGGGAGAAAAGGAAGGAAGAGAGGAAAAAGCTGTGATTAACAATGGAATGAGAAGATGAAGAGAGAAAAGAAGGAAGAGGAAGAAGGGAGGAAGAGGAAATGGTGATTAAAATTGGAAAGAGAGAAAGGGAGAAAAGGAAGGAAGAGAGGAAGAAGCACAAAGGATTATTCTCAAATTTAATCCGTTCTGTCACTCTCCCTCTCTCCCTCGCTCTCACTCTCACTCTCCTTTTCAGTACAGGTGGATGCTCTCCCTTCCACCTGTTGAGGAGAGGAATCTAACCTAACCTTACCTGACCTTACCTGACCTTACTCGACACTACCTAGCCCCTCTCTCTCTCTCTCTCTCTCTCTCTCTCTCTCTCTCTCTCTCTCTCTCTCTCTCTCTCTCTCTCTCTCTCTCTCTCTCTCTCTCTCTCTCTCTCTCTCTCTCTCTCACACACACACACACACACACACACACACACACACACACACACACACACACACACACACACACACACACACACACACACACAGCACTTTCCTCCTCCTGCTCCTCCTCCTCTTCCTCCTCCTTCTTTTGATCTTAAGTTTCTAGGATGACTTAGGAAACTTT
>NC_087193.1:5534683-5537183 GCF_035594125.1 Scylla paramamosain | reverse complement strand
CTCTCTTTTTTTCCTTCTCTCACTCATTCCCTGCTCTCCCCTCGAAGCTTCCCCACCTTTCTCCCTCCCTCTTACTCTCCTTTCCTTGTACCTCGCCCTCCTCTTCCTCTCTACTCTCCCCCTCTCCCTCTCTCTCTCTCTCTCTCTTCCTCTTCCTTTTTAAGTGTATCTTATGTGTTTTTAGATTCTAGTAATTTAAGGAACGAATTTTTTACCTAATGAGAGAGAGAGAGAGAGAGAGAGAGAGAGAGAGAGAGAGAGAGAGAGAGAGAGAGAGAGAGAGTACTTGTGAACAGAGGATGGTTATAAAGCTTCTCTTTGAAACTAAAGGGAGAGGGAAGGAAGGGTAGGGGGAGAGGGAGAGGGAGAGTAGGAGGGAGGGAGAGGAAGAGAAGGAGGGATGGAGAGGGGAGAAAGGAAGGAGAGGAGACAGATGTTAATCCTCCTCCTCCTCCTCCACCTCCTCCTCCTCCTCCTCCTCCTCCTCCTCCTCCTGCTCCTCCTCCTCCTACTCCTCTTCACTTCAAGTCATGGTCACCAGGTTCTTTTATATTCAGAGAGAGAGAGAGAGAGAGAGAGAGAGAGAGAGAGAGAGAGAGAGAGAGAGAGAGAGAGAGAGAGAGAGAGAGAGAGAGAGTCAAAGAGGATAATAAGGAAGTTGGTAAAGAGATAAGGAGAAGTGTAAGAAGAGATAAGGAGAGAAGAAATAGAATGGAAGTGACAAGGATGGAAAGAAATGGAGTAGTAAAGAGAGAGAGAGAGAGAGAGAGAGAGAGAGAGAGAGAGAGAGAGAGAGAGAGAGAGAGAGAGAGAGAGAGAGAGAGAGATTAAAAGTTTGGAGGGAAGGGATGGAAAGAGGGAAGAAGAGAGAGAAAAGGGTTACAAGCGAGGGAGGAAGAGGAAAGAAAGAAAGGGAAGAGAGGAAGGGGAAAGAATTAAAAAGTACGTGAGAGAGAGAGAGAGAGAGAGAGAGAGAGAGAGAGAGAGAGAGAGAGAGAGAGAGAGAGAGAGAGAGAGAGAGAGAGAGAGAGAGAGAGAGGCAAAAATGTTAAGAGAGAAAGCAAAAAAGAAAAAAAGAAAGAAAACGGAGAAACAGGGCAAATAAGAGATGGGAAGGAAGAGAGAGTGAGAGTGAGAGAAGAGAGTGAGGGGAAGAGAGGGAAAGAGTAAGAGGAAGTAAGGAGAGGAAGCTAAGAGTGAGGAGAAGATGGTAAAGGGAAGAGAGGGAGAGAAGCAGAGGAAGAGGAAGGAAGAGGAAGACAATGAGGAGAGAATAAGAGGAAGAGGAAGAGGAGAAGTGATGGGAGGGAGAGTGAGGAAAGGGGCGCTCACTATTCCCTTAAGAGTGAGAGGGAGTGAGAGAGAGTGAGAGGAGAAACTTACATCGATCTTACATAATGAACATAATCAGCCGTTGGACCGTGGGAGCTCATCACTCTTGACCTCTCCCTTACTCTCCCTCCCTTTCCCTTACTCTCCCTTACTCTCCCTTACTCTTCTTTGCTCTTCTTTACTCTCCCTTTTAATCAATCAATCAATCAATCAATTTCTTCCTTGTTCTTTCTTTGTCTTCATTCGTCTCTCTTCCTTCCTCTCCCTTCATTTTTCTCTTTTCCTCATCCTCCCTATCCCTTTGTTTCTATTCGTCTCCCGTTCCTTTCTCTTTATCCTCCTTTCTTTCTCTCGCTGTGTCTCCTTTTTCTATCTTTCACTCTCCTTATTTCTCTTTCTTTATCTCTTTCTTTCTCTCTTTATCTTATGTCTCTCCTGCGTCCATTTCTCTACCTGTCTCTCCTTTTCTCTGCCTTTCCTTATCTTCCTTTTCTTTCTTCCTGCCTTTCTCTCCTCTCCCTCCCTCCCTCCCTCCCTCCCTCATTCAGGGATACAAGGTGACACAGAAACCCCGCCACGACTCCTTCAGAATGACAACAGAACGACCACAACTCCCGTGCGCCGTCAGAAGCACTCCTGGACGACCTCGCCATGACCAGGACGACCTCACTACTCCCCTCAGATTCAGGCGTCATAAACACGTGTTCGCAACGACCCCGCGACGACCCACGACCTCAGGACTCGCGACCCACGACTCACGCAGCCTCACGAACAAAGAATGGCCGGTGCTAAAGTCGCTGCTGCACGCAAACACACACACACACACACACACACACACACACACACACACACACACACACACACACACACACACACACACACACACACACTACTACTACTACTACTACTACTACTACTACTACTACTACTACCTTCGCACAGTAGGCATTTCGTGAACAGCAAGCCACACACATATCATCACATTATCACAAAATGACTTAGATACAGATAACTGGGGATTACGACCTCACGACTTGACTTTACGACCTCGACCCGACCTGACCTGACCATGGTGACTGAGATAAAGACCTGACCTCACACGACACGACCTTCTGTTAAAATCTGGAAGTAAACTCTGCAAATATTTCAATGAGCTTGTAAAACCTTC
>NC_087193.1:5512183-5527183 GCF_035594125.1 Scylla paramamosain | reverse complement strand
CCTAGACAAGACCGCTAATTTTAAACGATCCCTAACTTGAGACAACCACGAATTTGAAGAGGTATTAGCTGAAACACACCAACATACGGGGAAACAATACAGCACACACCCACGCTTACACCTCCATCCCCGCCCACACCCGCAGCCACACCTCGTCTGGCCCGCCGCACCCTTCCTGCCCTCCTGCGTGTAATCTCCGTTGTTTGTTAGCGCGGCTCTTCCCCCTCCGGATATTACGTTATAACCTGCCTACTACGTTACCTGAAGGATAGACGCGCTAGGAATTAATTGTGTTCCAAATCTACCTTGATTATTTATCGTGCAGGCGAGGCGAAGCGAGGGACAGACTTCACTAAATTACTTCTCCTCCTCCTCCTCCTCCTCCTCCTCCTCCTCCTCTTCTTTCTCCTATACCGTGATTACCAAAGATGTAAGTCATGTTTTCTTTTTTCTTTTAAAGGGTGGGTGTTCTGTTTTGGTTCTTCTGTTATTTGGTTGTGTTGCGTTGTGTTGTGTTGTGTTGCGTTGTGTTGTGTTGTGTTGTGTTGCTACCTACGTTTAATAAAGTGTAGGTTAATAAATAATGAAGTGGAGGAAGATAGTCTGGTATTTCATTTCTCTCTCTCTCTCTCTCTCTCTCTCTCTCTCTCTCTCTCTCTCTCTCTCTCTCTCTCTCTCTCTCTCTCTCTCTCTCTCTCTCTCTCTGGCCCTTTTATTCCATTTCCTCTGCCTTGCCTCGCCTGGTCATATCTATACAGTATTAAGCTTGAGTGTTACTGCCTCAGAAATACTGGTTCATGTAAGGGCGTTTATTGTATTAGTTGCAGCGTTTGTGTATTAGTGTTTGCATCATGATTAATAGTAGTTTTAGTTACAGTATTAGTGTTGTTTATATCATGACAAGCTGGCACGTGAGAAACTTAGGATAAGACATTGATTAGATAGTAAAATGAAACACACACACACACACACACACACACACACACACACACACACACCCCTATGTACATTTTCAGTTTGTCAACTGCCTAAATAATAAACCGTTTATTATTATTATTATTACACACACACACACACACACAAATCCAGGTGTAAATAAAAAAATAAAGGCTTACCTGTATGGGAATTCTGGGCAGACAGGTAAAAAAGGTGTGATTTAAAAGCTCGTACCTTGAGGTGATATACAGGTAGAGGGGTGCTTGGTGCCGTGTCTATAGCGGGAGAGGCAAGGAATGGTTGTGGTTCAGATGAGAAATGGAAGAAAAAAAGCTCAAGAACCTTTGCATTAATTATGAGATGGCGAGACTGGTGATGTAAAGCTGGCACCCTGACTTACGAAATTACTCTCTCTCTCTCTCTCTCTCTCTCTCTCTCTCTCTCTCTCTCTCTCTCTCTCTCTCTCTCTCTCTCTCTCTCTCTCTCTCTCTCTCTCTCTCAATATTGAATCATCGGTAAAGAAGTGAATGAATTGTTATTTAAATGTCCACACTTGATATATTAATTTCCAATACAGGTGTGTGTGTGTGTGTGTGTGTGTGTGTGTGTGTGTGTGTGTGTGTGTGTGTGTGTGTGTGTGTGTGTGTGTGTGTGTGTGTGTGTGTATGTGTTAGCTGCTGCAGGTGTCACTGTGTTGCGGGGCGTAATTAAATTGTGTTGTGTGGGTGTAGTATTGCGCGCTCCATTCTCTCTCTTTCTCTCCTCCGCTCAGGTATCGTGTTCGTTGATTTGCACCTGTGTTACTCGCGGTGTCAAGGTAAACTAATTGTGGAGCACAGGTGTGGTGGTGGTGGTACCTGTGTTTCCTTCCTGGCAGGTGTTATGTTCGCGTCATCCTCACCACAATATTCATCCTGGTATTCCTGTTTTTATTTTCATACAAGAGGGACATTGGCTTAGGGCAACAAAAAGTGAAGAAAAAAGCCGTCTGAGGTGAAGAAAAAAGCCAAGTGGATCAGCTAAAACTGGAAAAGCTTCTTGTTATCGCTGGGAAATGTAAACAAGCGCAAGAAAAGTTAAAAGAACAGCTGGAACAGGGAATTGAATTAGAAAGAGGAGATGCCGCGGAGTGTGGGACGCGGCGAGGAGCGGCATCTCTTCCCCTTTAGTGGCGCGGTGAGTGTGCTGTTGCCGGGCCGTGTAATTGTCAATAACACTTACTGCCAACACACTCCAGCGAATTCAAGAAGTTTAAACTGCGGAACTTGAAGAACACGCCAAACAAAAGACGCGACTTACTTCCCTTAACTTGAGAACGGAAACTTCGCTAATCTTAACTGAGGCGAAGAAAATTTGCGTTACTTGACAAGGGAAACTGTAGAGAAAGGAAACTATGATAAATGAAACTCCGCCTAACTTAAAGAAAATACGAAACAAGATAGAAAACATTACTAAACACATCTTGAAATGAAAGTTCGCTGAACATAAGAAAGGAAACTCTGCTCAACGTAAAAAAAGGTTTAGTTTGACTTAGTTTAACTTAATTAAAACAAAATATGAAACAAAAAAAGAAAATTTTACTAAACTTAACTTTAAATGAAACTTCGCCTAACTTAAGACATAAAACTACTCTGCTTAACGTAAAAGAAGGGAACCTAGTTTAATCTTACGAAAAACAGGAAAAAAAGAAAAAAGAAAAAAAACAAGAAAAGAACACTTGAGAGAATGGTACTGCAGTGATCACTAACCTCATCGCATATTCATTACAGAAGCAAAACAAAACAAAACAAAACATCACCACAAAAAAAAGACACGAAAAAAAATTAAGAAAACTCCCCAAAAAGTAAATAAGTAAATAAAAGAAAAGCAAGAAACTACTTCACTTTCATAACCTTAAAAAAAAAGAGAAAAAAAGAAAAACAACAACACCACCACAAGAAACACGAAAAAAAATAAAATAAATAAGAAAAAAAGCACCAAAAAGTACACAAATAAACAAACAAAGCAAGTCAAATAAAAATAAGCAAGCACTTCATTCTCATACCTGGAAGAAAAGGTAATAAACTACTAATCAACTTGAAAACAAAAAGTATCATTCCCTCCCCCCACTCCCGCCACTCCTCCACTCCCCCACTCCCCACTCCTCCACTCCCTCACTCTACTGACGCCAAAAAAAAGGTTTATTACATCGCAGCACGGAGTAAAACATAAAAACAGCGTATCGTTTGTTTTACGTCCGCCATAAAAATATAAAAAGCAAAGCAAACGCATCAACAACACGAATAAGAATGAGAGAGAGAGAGAGAGAGAGAGAGAGAGAGAGAGAGAGAGAGAGAGAGAGAGAGAGAGAGAGAGAGAGAGAGAGAGAGACAGTACTAAAGGATAATAAATGCAAGGGTGAAAGTAAAGGAAAGTGAAAGAAAAATAGGACGGTAAACATGAAGGCAGGACTAGATGAAAGAGAGAGAGAGAGAGAGAGAGAGAGAGAGAGAGAGAGAGAGAGAGAGAGAGAGAGAGAGAGAGAGAGAGAGAGAGAGAGAGAGAGAGAGAGATTGGAAGAACTTGATCACACACACACACTTACAAGGAGTAAAAACAACAACAACAACAAAAACAAAAAAAAAAAAACACCACCACCACCACCACCACCAACAACAACAACAACAACAACAACAACAATCAAAACCAAACTTACTCTCATGTACTTTTGCTTTTACGGTTGCGTGTGTATGCGTGTGCGTGTGTGTGTGCGTGAGTGTGTGCGTGTGTAAGTGTGCACGAGCGACCTGAAGCGTCACCATGGGATTGATTAGGTGTTTCTCGCTGCTCAGACTCCTCCTCGCGTCGCTAAAATGCACTGCCATGTCGCCTTCGTATTAAGTGATAGCGAATTGCGACGCTTGTTTACGGACCCGGAATTAGCGCTCCACTATTGACCACGCGACGAGATTGCGCCTGGACACGAGGGACCGGGCGGGGGCATGCTGGAAGAGGGCTGGAAGGGGTGCAGGGGGTCTGGAAAAGGATCTATAGAGGTTTAAAGTGGATTGAAATAGCTCGGAAGGGAGGGAAAACGAGTGAAGCGGTTCTGCGAGGGAGTTTAGAGGTTGTGTGTAGGACTGAAGGGGGCTTAGGAATGTGAAAGGGCCTTGGAATAAGTTCGGGGAGGGAAAAGAGGACTGGATGAGGTAGGAAGGTCTGAAAGCAAGTGTAAATCCGACTGGGAAAGGTAGAAATGGCTTGAGAAAAGGTATGAAGAGGGAAAAGAAGACTAGAAGAGGTATTAAGGTCTAAAGCAGCTAAAAATAGGGCTGGAAAAGGCGGAAACGAACTGAAAAAAGGGATGTGTAGGTAAAAGAAGACCGGAATAGGTAAAAAAGGGTATGAAAGGAAACTTGGAGAGATAAAAATAGGCCTGAAAAAAAAGTAAAGAAAGGATTGAGTAAAGTAAAGTGGTTACGATGGAAAGGGTTAAAGAAGAAAAGGGTTAAGAGCTAAAAAGAAGGTTGGTAAAGGATCTAGAGAGATAAAATTATATTAGAAAAGATAAAAAAATAGAGAATTTATAGAGTTAAAAGGCAAGAATAAAGGATCTGGAAAAAGGATTAGGAAGAGGTGAAAATAGGATTAGAAAGGGACTGAAAAGATGGAATAATTGAGAAACGTATTAGAATCAGGCTTGGGGAGACAGGAAGTTGAAAAGGGTTACGTGGGAAGGGGATGTTTGTGTAGTGGTGATGGTGGTGGTGGTGGTGGTGGTGATGGTGGTGGTGGTGGTGGTGGTGGTGTTTGTAGGAAAGGAAGGGAAGGTGTTTGTGTGAAGAGGAGGTGTTCGTTGGGTGTTTGTTTGCACCCAGAGAGAGAGAGAGAGAGAGAGAGAGAGAGAGAGAGAGAGAGAGAGAGAGAGAGAGAGAGAGAGAGAGAGAGAGAGAGAGAGAGAGTTATTATACTTAGTCTGCACACATACACACACAACCGAGCGTGAACATATACACAGTGAGGACACACACATACACACACACACACACACACACACACACACACACACACACACACACACACACACACACACACACACACACACACACACACACACACACATCACGTATTCTCGTAATGTGTGGGTACAGCAGGAATTTATACACCTTCTTAATTGAAAATCGTGCAGCAATGACCATTTCTCTGACACGCCCTCACTTTCCCCTCACCTGTCTCCCTCACCTCCCCTCACTTCCCCTTCACCTGTCCCCTTCACCTCTCCTCACTTCCCCTCATCTGTTCCTTCTCACCTCCCCTCACCACCTTCTTACCTGTCCCCCTCACCTTATCGCCTGGCCTCACCTGTTCCCCTCACTTCCCCCTCACCGATTCCCTGACCTCCCCTCACCCCTTATTTTACCTCCACTGTCCCTCATCTTCCCCTTTCTGTTCTCTCGCTTCCCCTCACTTTATCCCAATGGTCCACGTCTCTTCTCCCAAATTTACTCCTTATCTTCTCTCACTTCCCCTCTTTCTCTTTTCTCCTCTCCTTTTTTTTGTTTTACCTTACTTCCCCTCACTTTCCCTCTCTTTATTGCATTGTCCTTCGTCTCCTCTTCATATTCACTCATTATCTCCCCTCACTTCCCCTTCATTCTCCCTCTCTTCCTTTCATCTATATTCTTTACCTCTCCTTACTTCCCCTTCCCATCACCAGTTCCTCATCTCCCCTCCATTCCATCCCCTCATCTCCCCTCATCTCTCTCCTCACCTTCCTTCATTATTCTTAGCTTTATTCCCCATTTCCTCATTCCTCATCGGCGTATTTCTCTTCCACCTCTCTTTCTCTCCCTTACTTCACCCTCCCACCCATCGTATGCCATGCTTCTCTCCCCTCCCCTCTCTCTCCCTTCTCCCTTCTCTCCCCTCTCCGTGGCACACTCCATCAGCTGGTACATTATGCAGCATTCTTGCCCCGCCCATTCCACGCCCATTCCCATCTCATTCCCCTCCCCTGCTCCACTCCCTCCCTCCCTCCCTCCCTCTCCTTCCATCATATTCCCTTACTTTCATATATTGCTAGGTCATGGTCTCTCTCTCTCTCTCTCTCTCTCTCTCTCTCTCTCTCTCTCTCTCTCTCTCTCTCTCTCTCTCTCTCTCTCTCTCTCTCTCTCTCTCTCTCTCAGCGCGGGATTAATTGGTCGTAATTTCCGTTTCGTGAGTCTCTCGGTGTCTTGTCTCGAAACATCATTGTATTTTTGCATTCGTGTGTCGTAACTCGTGAAAAGTTTGCTGGCTGACACTGAGGTGAAGATAGGGAGTGGTGGTGGTGGTGGTGGTGGTGATTAATGGTGTTGTATGGTGGTTGCTTAGTATGGTTTTATGATGACTGCCTAATATGGTGTTAAGATGACTGCTTCGTATGGTGGTGTAGTGTCTTGGTGACTTGGTGGTGTTATGGTGACTCAGGTATAGTGCCCTGTGGTATGGCGTGTGTGGTGATCCTGCCTGGGTTTTTTTTTATTTTATGGTGAAATAATGGGCTGTTTTCGTAGCAGTATAACGTGTGGCGTGCCTATGGTGTGTGTGTGTGTGTGTGTGTGTGTGTGTGTGTAGGAGTGTCGCGTGTGCGTAAAAGTATTGTGTATTGTGCTTGGCGGATAAGTAGGTGGAGGGGCATGTGTAGTAGTAGTAGTAGTAGTAGTAGTAGTAGTAGTAGAAAACAGTTATACCTTTCCTCATTCACAATATTATTCTTCTACATCCATTTTTCATCTCATTAAAACAACAACCACAACATTAACAACAGCAACAACAATAATAACATACAATAATTTTTCCTATACAACCCCAACAAATCCTTATACAACCATTAAAACCCATAATTGTAATAGTGTAAGGGTGGAGCACTGTAGCGGCACTGTAGCGGCATTGTAGCGGCACTGTAGCAGCACTGTATCCACACCCACAGTGATGCATGGCCCTCTGGTGGTGATTCATGGCACTGTAATGGTGGGGAGTCGTGTTTGGGTCGTAAATACAACTCACACTAAATATATCGCACCTGGTACGCAAACAACGCCAAAAATTACCTTTAAACCAATTATTTTTTATACGCAAGCCTGAATTTTTTTTTTTTACTTCTTTATTTGAAACTTGCTACCTGAAACTCCTTCCTTATGTTTGTATTTGAGTTAAGCTTGATTTCTTACCTACTTTACCTGTGTTAAACAATTTTTCCTTTTCTTACCTGCTCCCCGACGCACCTGTTCTCGTGCATCTGTTCGCACACACCTATTCTCCCACTCACCTGTCTCCACACACCCGTGCTCACATTATTCCTCCTTTCATACCTGTTCTCACACATCTGCTCCATTCACTCCTGCCCTCACACACCTGTTTCTCACATACCTCCCTTAAACACCTGCCTTCTACACACCATACCTGCCCATCACACCTGCCCTCACACCTGTCGAACACACCTGCCCCCACACCTGTCTAACACACACACACACACACACACCTACCCCATCACAAACTCCGTACACCTCACATCTGTTTAGTACAGCTGCCCACGCACACCTGTAGTAGCCCCAAGCCTCCCAGCGTGTGTTTTAATCAAGGGAACGAGGAGGAGAAGGAATTGAACTTATCCCTCAGAGACTAATGGAGCTTGTAAAAATGTTCCCGTGGCGCGTGTCGTGATGGGTGGCGCAATAATGGAATCTGTGAATTACCCTGCGCCAATAGCAACCAGGTGATGGCGCCACAATGGAAGCGGTGGGAATGTGCAGCGTGATCACGAGAATTAGTTGTGTGTGTGTGTGTGTGTGTGTGTGTGTGTGTGTGTGTGTTTGAGTTATTGCTTCGTTTTCCACTTGTTTCTCGTTTTCTTCCTGCCAGTGTGTGTGTGTGTGTGTGTGTGATGTAGTGGTGGTGGTGATGGTGATGGTGATGGTTCTGTTGTACCTGAATGCCTTCCTTCTCCCACTCCTTCCTTCCTTGCCTTCCCTTCCTTCTCCTCCCGCTCCTTCCCTCCCCTTCAGGTAATGGCCGTACCCTAGACGCACACACATACAGATTAGGGGTTGAGATACAGAGGATTCTACATACTTTATGCTCCACGTGTTTATATTTGAATCTAGAAACCTATTTAGTATATTGTATTGAGTAGTTTTAATGCTTCCCTTTTCAGTCTACATTCTCTTTTCAGTCTAAATGCCCAGTTAGTGTGCGTATTGTATCAAGCTGTTACACTATTGACTCAACGCTAACAACCTGAATAGTGTGTCTATTCCAGCCAGCTACCACTCTGTTTGAGAACCAGTTTCTTCCTATATAATTTTTAAATCTATGAAGCTTGAGTCTGTTATTTCTTGTGTAGGAGTGAGTGAAGAGGAGTGAGGAGGGGACTCAAGAGGGTAATGGGAAGATTGATATGGAGTAGTAATGAATGGAGAGAGAGAGAGAGAGAGAGAGAGAGAGAGAGAGAGAGAGAGAGAGAGAGAGAGAGAGAGAGAGAGAGAGAGAGAGAGAGAGAGAGAGTCATATAAAAAAAGAATGGTAAGAAGTTAAGGTTGAGTATTAAATGACTGGAAAGAAAGTTACAAATTATAGAAAACTTGTAATAATGAAAGAAAGGCTAAAAATTAAATAGAGAGAGGAAGATTGAGGACTAGAAACGATACAGAGAGAGAGAGAGAGAGAGAGAGAGAGAGAGAGAGAGAGAGAGAGAGAGAGAGAGAGAGAGAAGTCGTAACAAGGCCCTATTTAGAAGCGCCAGGCCGAGTAGCAGTGAGTGGGGAGACAGAAACACACAGCGACTGGTGATAGCACTGGTCATAATGCTGGTGATTGCGGCGGTGTTAATGGCCCGTGCTGCGTGACTGGGCAGTGGTGGTGGTGGTGGTGGTAGTGGTGGAGAGGGGATTTCCGCACCACCACCACCACCACCACCACCACCACCACCACCACCACCACCACGACACGCTGACACTACAAATCCCATAAAATAGAAACTTTAGCTGAATAATAACTTCCATGTTTTATAGCGTCGCCTCTAACGATATATTAATGCCAACTTTCCTCCTCCTCCTCCTCCTCCTCCTCCTCCTCCTCCTCCTCCTCTTCCTCCTCCTCCTCCCGATACTCTGTTTTCATATTTTTGCGGCCATTTGGAAAAAGTTTTGATGAACACGCCGCCTCTTATCACGCGCTGTCTTTGTTGTGTGTATATATAGAAGGAAAAATTCTTGATATATAAATGGCCATCTTCTTCACGCCCTGATGGAGAGAGGGAGAGAGGGAGAGAGCGAGAGGAGGCTGAAGGTGTGTGTGTTATTCCCTTCTTTAATTACCGAGCAACGTCTAGAATTTCCTCTCTCTCTCTCTCTCTCTCTCTCTCTCTCTCTCTCTCTCTCTCTCTCTCTCTCTCTCTCTCTCTCTCTCTCTCTCTCTCTCTCTCAAAGACTTAAAAAATACACACTAATTAGTTATGAGACACACACACACACACACACACACACACACACACACACACACACACACACACACACACACACACACACACACACACACACACACACACACTCATCACTCGTCCCTGGGCACAAAGTTGCAAGGTAAACTCAACCAAAGATTCAGAACTAAACTTAGCTCGACTTTCTTCCTTCTCCTCCTCCTCCCTCTCTCTCTCTCTCTCTCTCTCTCTCTCTCTCTCTCTCTCTCTCTCTCTCTCTCTCTCTCTCTCTCTCTCTCTCTCTCTCTCCCCAAACATTTCTCCCTCAAAATTTTGCTCTCCTTCTGGCTTCCTCCTCCTCCTCCTCTTCCTCTCTGGTTTCTTGTGACCTCCTAACCTTACAACGTGATTTGTTTGTTTGTTTACTTGTTTGTTTATCCCTCTAAGATATTTTTAAAGGGTTTTTGGTTCGATGTGAATACCGAGTTTTTGTTTATTTTTGTTTGTTTATTTTTTGTGTTCTTTCCCTCTGTGTTTGTATTTTAGTGTGTATTTTTGCTGCTTTTGTTTATTTCTGTTTCCTTTTGTTTGTTTATATTTGATCTTCCGTTTTTGTTTCTATACGTATGTTTCTTTTGTTTCCCGTTTGTGTGTGTGTTTGTGTGTTTGTTTATCTCGCTGTCTCTGTTTGTTTGGCTGTCTGTCTGTCAGTCTGTTTGCTTACTTGTTCGTCTGTGTGTGTGTGTGTGTGTGTGTGTGTGTGTGTGTGTGTGTGTGTGTGTGTGTGTGTGTGTGTGTGTGTGTGTGTGTGTGTGTGTGTGTTTTGTCTGTTTGTCTCTACTTGTGTCTTTGTCTGTCTATCTGTTTGTCTCAGTCTTTTTTGTCTGTCTCACTCTTTCTGTTTGCCTGTTTGTGTGTATGTCTGTTTCCATGTCTCCCTTTATCTGTTTGTCAGGAATAAGTGAAAAGAAAGGAAGAAAAACAACTAAATCAGGAGAAAAACGAAGGAAAATTAATACGAAAATACTGAAAATACAAGATTACTAAAAAATATCATAGTGAAACAAAAGACAGTATACCAAACAATCTCTCTCTCTCTCTCTCTCTCTCTCTCTCTCTCTCTCTCTCTCTCTCTCTCTCTCTCTCTCTCTCTCTCTCGCTCAATCTCCTTTTTAGTGCGGATCCTGTTTCGGTTCAGATTGAGTCGCTGGGGAGAAGCAGGTGTGGGGTAGCGACCCATTACACACCTGTCACACCTGTCTACACCTGTCAATCAAGGGGACAGGTAGAAATAACGTGCGTATGTTTGTCTGTGTGTATGTTTGTTATTTCCATTGGTTTGGGTGTGATGGCCAAGAATTGCTTTTCTCTCTCTCTCTCTCTCTCTCTCTCTCTCTCTCTCTCTCTCTCTCTCTCTCTCTCTCTCTCTCTCTCTCTCTCTCATGTATTTGTTTTTGTGTTTTTTATATTGTTTTTCTTTTTTCTTTATCTGTTTTCTTTTAGTTTTTGTCATGTTTTATTTTCTCCCCTCTTCCTTCCATTTTTCTTTTGTTTTTTCTTTCCTTATTTATTTTCTTTTTCTTTTTCTTTCTTTTCTTTATTGTTATTCATTCATTCATTCATTCACTTTTCCATCCTATTCTCATTTTTTTCTCTGTTCCCTTCATTCTCTTTACCTTCCTCTCTTCCCCTCCTTCTGTATTCACCATATTTATTTTCCTTCTGTCTTCATTATCATTTTCTTTCCCTTATATTTCATCTATTCTTTTTCTCCTTCTCCATTTTCTTTCCATCTCTCTCACTACCTTTCTTTTATCTCATTTCCACCTACTTTTCCCTCCTCTCCATTTTCCCTTTCTTCATTCCTGTGAAATGTTTTTTTCCTCCTTTTCCTCTCTTCTTTTTTCCTTCTTCCTTATTCTAAAGTATTGTTTCCCTCCTCTTTCTCCTCTTCCTTGTTTCCTCCTCCTTCGTACTCCATCTTGACCCTCCTTACCTCCTTCCTTCCTCCTCGCTACTCTTCATCATATTAGAGGAGGAGGAGGAGGAAGAGGAGCAGGAGGAGGAGGGGTGGTATCATATCACTAATTGTGTTGCAGATCATATCACCTGCTCCTGGTCTCTCTCTCTCTCTCTCTCTCTCTCTCTCTCTCTCTCTCTCTCTCTCTCTCTCTCTCTCTCTCTCTCTCTCTCTCTCTCTTCCCATCCCCTCCTTTCACTTCCACAAATTCTCCCCCTCTCTTCCCTTCACCTGCTTTTATTTTCTCGTTTTTCCTTCCTCCCATCTTCCATGTTTTTTCTTCTCTTATTTATTTTTTACCTTTCGTTTTTTTGTGTTTTTTTCTTCGCTCGTGTTTTTTTTTCCTCACTTTCCTTCCTCTCTTATTTTAACATTCTCTGCACCTCTGGTTTTTTGTCTTTTTTTCTTCTTCTCTCTCCATTCCTCCTATTCTTAACTCCTTCCTCGTTCCTTATGTTATTTCTCTTTCCCTTCTTCTTTCTTTGGATCCTTCCTTCATATCCTGCACTCCCCTCTTCCTCTCCTTCTCTCTCTTTTTCTCTCATTTATCCTATTCTACATCTTAACTTCTTTCTTTCCTCTTCCCCAGTGCCCTCCTCTCTCCTCTCCCTCTCCCCATCTTCTCTCCTCTCCTTATCTCTCTCCTCTCCCCTTTTCTCCTTATTCTATCATATTCTACATATTTACTTCTCTCTCTCTCACTCTCTATCTTTCTCAGCATCCCC
The DNA here is from genome assembly GCF_035594125.1 of Scylla paramamosain. NCBI lineage: Eukaryota > Metazoa > Arthropoda > Malacostraca > Decapoda > Portunidae > Scylla > Scylla paramamosain. The sequence goes on along the minus strand of NC_087193.1, from coordinate 5,515,065 downwards.
TCTCCTCTCCTCCTCTCCTCCTCTCTTCCTCTCCTTCTCCCACCCCACTCTCCTTCCTCCCCTCGTAAGGATATCCCAACCAGAGGAAGCTGCGGCCTTCAGTGTCCCAGGGATTAGCTCAGCCTCTCCGTGCGTGAGGTGAAGCCTCGTGAAGCCTCCCTGTTTCATTACCTCAGCGTCCTAAGCTTCTGAAAGTTTCATGCGGGAAAGAAAGAGTTTATCCACAGAGGAGGAGAGAAGTGGTGGTGCTGGTGGTTGTGTTGAGAGAGAGAGAGAGAGAGAGAGAGAGAGAGAGAGAGAGAGAGAGAGAGAGAGAGAGAGAGAGAGAGAGAGAGAGTAGTGGCATTGATAGCTATAATAATTTGGCAGGAATGCACATACCACAGAGAGAGAGAGAGAGAGAGAGAGAGAGAGAGAGAGAGAGAGAGAGAGAGAGAGAGAGAGAGAGAGAGAGAGAGAGAGAGAGAGAGACGGTCGTAGCATTAATAACAGTATCAATTTGCTAGGAATGCACATGCTAGACAGAGAGAGAGAGAGAGAGAGAGAGAGAGAGAGAGAGAGAGAGAGAGAGAGAGAGAGAGAGAGAGAGAGAGAGAGAGAGAGAGAGAGAGAGAGAGAGAGAGAGAGAGAGAGAGAGAGAGAGAGAGAGAGAGAGAGAGAGAGAGAGAGAGAGAATGTCGGATTAATAATAGTAATAGTTTTGGGAGCAATTACGTAATACCTCTAGAGAGAGAGAGAGAGAGAGAGAGAGAGAGAGAGAGAGAGAGAGAGAGAGAGAGAGAGAGAGAGAGAGAGAGAGAGAGAGACCTCCTAAGTACTGTAAAGGGAGCAGATAAAGAGAGAGGGAACAGCAAATTCTTGATTAAGTGAATGAGAATGACAGATCTCCCCACCACGGAGGAGGAGGAGGAGGAGGAGGAGGAGGAGGAGGAGGAGGAGGAGGAGGAGGAGGAGGAGGGGAGATTAACGAACAGGAAGAGAGGGAGAGACATGGAAGAAGGGGACGGTGAAAGGGAGAGAAAAAGAGAATGAAAAGAGAGAGAGAGAGAGAGAGAGAGAGAGAGAGAGAGAGAGAGAGAGAGAGAGAGGGAGGGAGGGAGGGAGATTTGAGGGAAAAGGGAAAAAAAATGAGATGGGATGTGGGGAACAAACTCTGTAGGGAGGAAAAGATGAAGAGGAAAAATAGGAAAAATATAAATGGAAAAATAAAACGAGGGATGGAAATACAAGAGAATTAAATATATATTGTTTTAACGTGAAATTTTCCAGCGTATTAATAACTAAATAATTAAGAGAGAGAGAGAGAGAGAGAGAGAGAGAGAGAGAGAGAGAGAGAGAGAGAGAGAGAGAGAGAGAGAGAGAGAGAGAGAGAGAGAGAGAGAGAGAGAGAGAGAGAGAGAGAGAGAGAGAGAGAGAGAGAGAGACTTTCAGACAGACAGACAGACAGACAGAGCTAGTAACTGAGTATAGAAATACAAAACCAAATAAAAAAATAAAAGAAAGAAAACAACAACAAATACAATAAGAAAAAAAAACAGTAAAACGAATCAAACTTAAACAAAAAACGAGAAAAAAATTGACATCCAATCTGTTTTGCTTCTTGAATTTCACTGGTTCACATTTGGCATTCGTTTTACCTGAGAGAGAGAGAGAGAGAGAGAGAGAGAGAGAGAGAGAGAGAGAGAGAGAGAGAGAGAGAGAGAGAGAGAGAGAGAGAGAGAGAGAGAGAGAGGTTAAGCATTCCTATCTTTATTCAGTCCTTTTATCTTTCAACTTAAAACAGATTAAACAGATAGAAAATAGTAAAAGTGATATTCTTGTTTTGCTTCATGTTGTACCTGCGCGGGTTACTGACAGGTGAATATGGAAAGTAAAGCCTTCCACAAGTAAAGCATCAATGTAAAGTAAAGAAATACCACTTTTTATTCAGTTACTCATAAGATATTAGCGTAAAAATAATGTACGAAGAGTTTTATATTGTTAAAGTCTTGTATTACTCACCAACACACACACACACACACACACACACACACACACACACACACACACACACACACACACACACACACACACACACACACACACACACACACACACACACACACACACACACAATAAAGCACAAAAAGTAATGAAGTGAAAGATTTATGTAAAACGTTTTTATTTCCCCCTCATTGCCACAGAGGGAAGCAGAAACGTTTTTTGAAATATATGCTTTGAGTGGAAATTATTCAGCGTATATGTGTGTGTGTGTCTGTGTGTGTGAGAGAGAGAGAGAGGAAAGAGAGAGAGAGGGAGAGAGAGGGAGAAATTTTACCGGGTATACAAGATTCTTTTCCATTGCTAATTAAACTCACCTGTGCCAAGGGAAAGGTAATACTTGGTGAAATTAATAAAACACCTGATGTGTAATTTTGAACAAAGATAAATACACTTAGTTCACACACACTCTCTCTCCCTCTCCCTCTCTCTCTCTCTCTCTCTCTCTCTCTCTCTCTCTCTCTCTCTCTCTCTCTCTCTCTCACATGTGTAACTTTACCATATAAACTAAAACATAAAAAGGTGAGCAGCAGGTGTAAGAATCATCAATCACAGGTGTACATTCAGTGACAGTGTCGAAATTTACTGGTAGAAGCACTGAATTTGATTTGGTGTGGATAGATGCAGTGGAAAATAGTGGTATGTGTAGACGTGATGAATTTGTGAGGTGAATGTGAAGAGGAGACAAAAGAGGAGAAAAGCGAAATGGAATGAATGGTGATAGATAGTGGTGGTGGACAGAGAAAGGTGAGAGAGATGGAGGGAGAGGATGGAAGGAATAGAGGGGCATAGGAAGAGATAATGAGAAGAGTGAATTGCAATGAATGGAATAATAGTTGAAA
>NC_087193.1:5479683-5502183 GCF_035594125.1 Scylla paramamosain | reverse complement strand
GTGTGTGTGTGTGTGTGTGTGTGTGTGTGTGTGTGTGTGTGTGTGTGTGTGTGTGTGTCTGCGTGTGTGTGTGTGTGTGTGTGTGTGTGTGTGTGTGTGTATGTGTGTGTCCTTTAGAGTACACACATGATGGGGAAAGGAAGGAAGAAGGGAAGGGAGGGGAGAGAAAGGAGGGGAAATGAGGGGAGGGGGAGGGAAGGGGGAGAGAAGGGGAAGTGCTGTGCTACTGAATGACTGCCATGCATCGCTGTTATGGGGGAGAGAGAGAGAGAGAGAGAGAGAGAGAGAGAGAGAGAGAGAGAGAGAGAGAGAGAGAGAGAGAGAGAGAGAGAGAGAGAGTAGACGTATGTAGCTACAATAAAATAAAGCACACCAAACTAAGAAACTAAAGAAATAAAGGCGAAAGAGGGGGAGAAGGTGGAAAAGAAGGGAAAAAAGAGAGGGAGAAGGGGGGAAAGAGGAAAGCAAGGGTGAAGGAAATCCTGAGACTCATCCCCTTACTCCCTACTTTCGGGCGCCCTGGGGATTAGGGGAAAAGGGGATTATTGTTGAAACTTACTGGGGAAAGACGAAGGGAATGGGGAGGAAGGGGAAGGAGGGAGGAGGGGGTGGCGAGGAAGGGGAAGGAGGGAGATGGGGATGGGAGAGGAAGGGAGGGAATTGGATAAGCTTTGAGAAGGGGAAGAAAGGAAGGGTTTGGAGGAGAAGGACGAGGAGGAGGAGGAGGAGGAGGAGGAGGAGGAGGAGGAGGAGGAGGTGGTGGTGGAGGAGAAGATGAAGACGAAGAAGTAAGAAGAGGAGAAGTAGAAGCAGAAAACATCAACAACAATAACAACAACAAGATGAACAAGAACAAGAAAACATGTTCCAACGGGTTTTCTTTCCTTGATCTTTGAAGAGAGAGAGAGAGAGAGAGAGAGAGAGAGAGAGAGAGAGAGAGAGAGAGAGAGAGAGAGAGAGAGAGAGAGAGAGAGAGAGAGAGAGAGAGAGAGAGACTTGATCATCTGCTGTTGTTGTTGTTGTTGTTGTTGTTGTTGTTGTTGTTTTGGGGGCCACGGTGGTGTGAGCGACTGGAATGCATAATGAGGCCTGAGTGGGTGTTGTTTTTGTTATTGATGTTATTGTTGTTGTTGTTGTTCTTGTTGTTGTGGACACTAATACACGAGCTGAATGTATAATTGCATCATCCTTCTAAACTAAATTTGCTCCTGCTCTCCTTTTTATTCATTCATTCATTCATCTCATGTGTTCACTGGTTTGTTTGTGTGTTTGTTTGTTTACTGGGTTTTGTTCTCGCCTTCCCTCATTTCCATTTATGTCACGGCTTTAGAAGTCACTCATCACCTCCCCGGCAGCCTCTCACCACCACTCACCACCACAACCACCACCACCACCACAACTCATCACACACTCACAACTACTCATCACCACCGCAGTATTATGTAACCACCACCACAACCACCATCACCATCACGCTCCCTTCACCACCACCACCACCATCACCACAATGGAACCACTCATCACAGGTAGATCTCCCCCCACAGGTGCGCACTACACCTGGCCTCACCTGGACACTGGCGCCGCTCACCTGCTACCGCGGGGTAAGTACCTGCCTCTTCTCACCTGTCCGCCGCGCCTATCTGCCTAATGACTCTCCATTTACCTGTGGTGCGGGCGTCAAGGGGGCTCTCTGTCTCCTGAATGGGACTTGCAACGTGGATTTACGCGCTCAAGAACCCGGATTTAAGCGTCATGTGAGAGGGAGAGCGAGGGAGAGTGAGGGAGAGTGAAGGAGTGTCATGTTCGTGAGTCCGCAAGATTCGTATTACCTGTTCCTGAATTGAAAGGCGTGGGAGGAAGGGGCTTTAGGGGCGTTCCCAGGGTCCTCTCAGTGTTATAGGCCGGGTTTGTGATGCAAATATTGCTTGCGTGACGTCCCTGCACGTTCCTGGGTGTTGAGGGACGGGCGTGTGTACCTGGGCCTTGGCAGGACTAGGGGGTGCCAGATAGGAAGGCGAGGGGGAGGAGGTAAAGGTGAGGAAAATGATGGAGAAGGAAGTAAAATGTGATTGGTTAGACTTGGCAGGAATAGGCTGGGCGGTGGGAGGGGGAGGAACTAATTGTGGAGGCGAATAGAACAAGGTAGACGTGAGGAAACAAAAGGAAAGCAAATAGAATAAGATTAATTGATTGATTGACTGATTGACTGATTGACTGAAGCTTTACCGTACCAATAACGTTATGAAATGGAATATAAGTAATAGTGAAGACAGAAATAGTTAAAATAGGAGGAAGAGAGAAAAAATATTGATTGATTGAAGTTTTACCGTACAAATAACATCATGAAGTCTAAACATGAATATCAGGGAAGACAATAATCAAAGAAAATAATGACAACGTAGAAGGAAGAAGAAGAGGAAGAAGAAGAAGAAGAAGGAGAAGAAGAAGAAGAAGAAGAAGAAGAAGAAGAAGAAGAAGAAGAAGAAGAAGAAGAAGAAGAAGAAGAAGAAGAGAGAGAGAGAGAGAGAGAGAGAGAGAGAGAGAGAGAGAGAGAGAGAGAGAGAGAGAGAGAGAGAGAGAGAGAGAGAGAGAGAAGAGAGGAATATGAAGCACCGGCACAGGAGGAATACTAAATGAAGGAGAAGGAGAAAATACAAAACAGAGGCGTAGGAAGGAAGAACGAAACTGGTGAAGCAAACAATGATAAGAACAGGAAGTGGATATAAAGAATGAACAAGCAAGGGAGAGAGAGAGAGAGAGAGAGAGAGAGAGAGAGAGAGAGAGAGAGAGAGAGAGAGAGGGGGGGGTTAGCGTAAGAACACGTAAAAGACAGGTTACAGACGAGAGACACTGAAAGACATGGAAGGAGAAGAAGAGAAGAAGAGAGAAAGAGAGAAAAAAAGCAAGAATGAGAAAAGAAAGATGGGGTGAAAAAGATGAAACAGCAGCAACAATAGCAACAACAAAGATCGAAGAGGAATGAAAAATAAAAAAAGAAGAAAAAAGAAGAAAAAAGAAACAGACGGGCGAGTATAAAACGAGTTACAGACAGGGAGAGATCAGGAGGAGGAGGAGGAGGGGGAGGAGGAAGAGGAGGAGGTGGTGTGGGGAAGAAGGACGAAATAGGACAAGGAAGACAGATAGAGGACAACACTAAGATTAATGGCGGCTCTAAGCTTGTTTTCAAGTAGAGGAGGAGAGAGTGAGTGTGTTTTTGCAAAGTGTATCCATTTGTCTTCACACACACACACACACACACACACACACACACACACACACACACACACACACACACACACACACACACACACACACACACACACACACTTTTATACTGAATGCCACCCACATCATCATCCGCCTCTGTTACATCTGCCACATCATCTTCATCCCAGCAGGAACATCACGGGGGCAGACAGGAGCATTCCACATGACGTCACGCTACATACAACCACATAGCAGTCTTATATAATTCCTTACCACACAGATACACCAAGTACTTCTCTCTCTTTCTCTCTCTCTCTCTCTCTCTCTCTCTCTCTCTCTCTAGCAATTTTTTATGTATTTCCTCGTATTTTCCTTATTTCCTCTATACAATCACATATTTTTACTTATTTACTTCTTTCCTCAATACAATCACGTTTTTTCCCTTATTTCCCTCTCCACACAATCTTCCATACATTCCTCCATTCATAGTGTAAAACAACCACATATCTCTCCTTCTCCATTCAATCTCCCTAACTCCCTCTCCTTCCCCTTCCCTTCCCCCTCCTCCCTCCCCTTCACCACCCCAGACAGTAGTTCCCGCAGTTTAGTAGTATTTCTGGGATAAGTCGCCATACATCAGTGGAAAAGCCAGGCCGGCGAAGCTCCTTAATAGCCAACCTTACTAGCATGCTGACTGGATCATTGGGAGATATACTGCCCTCTTGTGGTTGGCTACGAGGAGGAGGAATACAAAGGAAGACCAAATAGCAAGAGATTTTAAGGTTCTTACTGGGCTGTTTGGGTGATTCTTCTACGCTCTTAGTTGTAGAGACAGAATAGTGCAGGAGGAGGAGGAGGAGGAGGGGTGCCGAATATGTAGAAGAAAACAGTGACAGACAGAAAGGTAGAATGCTGTGGAAGAAGAGGAAGAAGAGGAGGAGGAACAAGAGAAGGAGGTTGTAAGGGATGTGAGAGGAGAGGAACTAAGAAGGGAGGGCGAGAGACAGGGAGGAAGGAGAGGACGAAAAGGTAGGTACTGGCAGAAAAGGGAAAAAAGAAGAGGAGGAAGAGGAGGAAACAGAGAGGAAGAGGAAGAAGGAAGAACAAGGGCTTGCATAGTAAAAATGTGGCGGTGAGATGGTGTACAGGAAGGAGGAGGAGGAGGAGGAGGAGGATGGAGGAGAAGGAGGAGAGGAAGGCTACGAAGGCAAGCAAGAGAGACAAAGACAGACAGAGAGAGAGAGAGAGAGAGAGAGAGAGAGAGAGAGAGAGAGAGAGAGAGAGAGAGAGAGAGAGAGAGAGAGAGAGAGAGAGAGAGAGAGAGGATACCACTGTGCATGCTAGGAGAGATGGAAGAGGAGGAAGAAGAGGAGGAAGAGGAGCGTGGAAGAGTTAAGAGGAGCGTATGTTAGGTGAAAATTATGCTGCTCCTCCAGGTGGCATTGGGTTAAGTCAGCCGTGAATCCCGCACGCTACAGGTGAACTCAGGCGAATACAGGTGAACACAGGTGAATGCAGGTGAATACAGGTGAATGCTGGTGAATACAGGTGAACAGATGATTAGAGGCGAATACAAGTGAACACAGGTGAATAAATGTGAATACCCGTGAACAGGTGATTACAGGTAAATGAATGTGAACACAGGTGAGGTGAATACAGGTGAAGATCCCACGAGGCACCCATACCAGAATCTAACCTAACCCAAACTAACTTAACCTAACCTAACCTAACTTACCTAACCTAACCTAACCTATCATATCCTTAATCTTCCTTATCTAAACTAACGTAAACTTATCCTGAATAATCTCAAGTAATCCTGAATAATAAAAAAAATAATAAAAAATAATCCTTGGTAAATTCTAAATAACAAAATAATCCTTAATAATTTTTGTCACCATGTCTTCTCTTTCCCTTTCCCTCTCTTTCTCCTCTCCTTGCCTCTCCTTTTTTTCTTCCTCCTCCTTCTCCTTGTGTCTACCGCTTTGTGTTTCTCGAGCTCTCTCCTTTTTCCTTTCTTTTTCTCAGCCTGTCTCTGTCTCTCCCTCTCTCTCTCTTTTTCCGTCTCTTGTCTTTCCTTGTCCACCTTCTTGTATGTCTTAGTCCTCCTCCTTCTCCTCTTCCTCTTCCTCTCCCTTACCTTATCTATCATCGTCTCCTTCCTATCTCTCCTCCCTTCGTATTCCTCCTCCTTGCCTTGTGTAACTCTCTCTCTCTCTCTCTCTCTCTCTCTCTCTCTCTCTCTCTCTCTCTCTCTCTCTCCATGTCACCCCTGTCATTTCTTCTCCCTCACCCCGTCAACTTTCCCAGTGTCCCTGCATCACCAGCAAGACTTAACTCCCTCACCCCTCTCCCTCACCCCTCTCCCTCACACCTCACCCCCCTTCTCCTCATGTCAAGAGTGAGGGCTTAGCTTGGGGGTTGGGGGGTTGGTGGCAAGAGAGAGAGAGTTAAATTCCTCCCAAGGTTCTCTACGTCACGTCTCTGTATAGTAGTTGTGGTAGTAGTGGTTGTAGTAGTGGTGGTGGTGGTGGTGGTTAGTTTGTTTAATTTGCTGTTTTTGTGTGTTTATTTTATCTTATTTATTTATTGCTTTATTTCTTTTGGTAACTGTGATGGTGATGGTGGTGATGGTAATGGTGATGACAGCAAAAGTGATGATAATACAAGTGGTGGTGATGTTGTGATAGTGATGGTGATGATAGTGATGTTGAACTGTGATATTGTCCCTCGAGTCTCAATATTCTTTCCTGCACATTCTTCACTATTTACCATTCACAATATTATTCCTTCCGGTATTATAACTATTTCCCTCTTTCCTCTTGTTCTCTTCCTCTTTCTCTCCTCTATTCACACTCCCATTCTCTCACTCTCTGTCTTCTCTAAATGTTAATGGCCAGTAATAATTTCCTCTTTTCCTTTCATAATTATCAAGTTTTTTTTTTATTTACTTGTCTTTTTCTCTCAGTATTATGTTCATTTATTATTTTTTTTACCTGCAAATTCATGGGTTTCCTGCTTACGGATAAATTATTTTCTTTAATATTGTACCGTTATACTCTCTCTCTCTCTCTCTCTCTCTCTCTCTCTCTCTCTCTCTCTCTCTCTCTCTCTCTCTCTCTCTCTCTCTCCGTCCTTTACTCGTTTTGCTACATTCCTTCACCTTTTTATTCTGTCTCCCTCTCTCTTTCTCTCTTTCCTCCCTCCATTCTCTCTCTTTACTGCCTTCCGCCACATTTTTCCCTCGCTCTCCTCCGCCCTTCCTTTTTCTCTCCTCCGCACCCTACCGAGGAGCGAAGGCTTGGCGCAGGGCCGCGGCACCCCTCTGGCACCCCACCCCTGACACCCCACCCTGGCAACCAGCCTGGCACCCACCCTGACAACCACCCATGGCACCACCCCCTTGGCACCCTGGACCTGTTGATGGGGCCGCCCTGAGCAGTGCCTTTGAAGGGGGCTTAGAGAGACGTGGCACAGAGGCTGAGAGAGAGTGGGGGAGTGCCAAAGAGGGAATGTGGCCCTTTGGTAATGGAGATGCGAGGTTCATGTCTTTCCTTTCACTTCTTTTCCTATTCCTTGTGTCATTAGGTTTGATCAAGCTATGGATTTTAGTTACTCGTGGTTATTCTTCTCTTTTTTCGGGTTTACGTCAGTTTCCCTTGTCTGTCAGGGTCTGATTTGGCATTTGGGAACCGTTACTCAAAGTGGATGCGCTTCCTACTCTCGGACCGTGGGCAGGATTTACTCATCTATTATTTTATTTATTTTTTGTGTAGGGTTTCTAGATAAAAGCTACAGAAAGAAAAAAGATCTTCCGAAGGTGCAAGTCCCTAAAAAGAGTAGAGTCAAAAGGGTGATACAGACTTAGAGAAGCGACTTGAAACCTCCCTTTTGATACAGTTTAATTTATAGGTAGGGAGGGAAATACAGAAGCAGGTAGGGAGTTCCAGTGTTTAGTAGTAAAAGGGATAAAAGATTAAGAATGCTGGTTAACTCTTGCATTAGGGAGGTGGACAGAATATAGATGAAAGGTTGAGAATACTGGACAGATGATGCTTTTCGTTATCAAGATGCGGTGAGTTATCCAGTCTCTCATCCAGACAAGAGAATCAAGTCTTACTCTTAACTACGAGTAACTGATGGGTGATTAGAAGAGTTTGGAAGCTACCTGAAGTTACTGTACAGGATAGAAGAAGGAGGAGGAGGAAGAAAAGAAAAAGAATGAAAAGAACAACAGCAGCAGCAGCAGCAACAACAACAACAACAATAACAACAACAATGGCAAAAAGAAGAAGAAACAGAGAAGACACCTAAGCACCATCAAGAGCAGAGCGGTGTGCTAACTGTGCTTGTTGGGAAGGAGATGAGAATGGGAGAGAGGAGCGACCCCGCGTAATGAAAGAGAAAACGTGACGGAGGGTGACGGCCATTCGCTTATAAAGAACAGAAAACGGGAGGAGGGAGAGTCACCGCCGCGCCAATGAAAAGAAAATGGAGTGCCCTAAAAGCCATCTTCTAATTAATGGAAGCGATAGAGTAATTAAGGAAAGAAAACGCGCCGCTAATACCACGCGTACAAATGGCAAAGAAAACGTAATAAAATGCACAATTATCAAGATAGAAAATGGGATACGAGTGGCGACCGTGCGATAAATAAAGAAAATGGAGCGTAAAGTCAGGATGCGAAAGTAACGCAACAAAGAAAATGGAATTAGAGGAAATTAAATTAAAAAAACTGTGATATACTAAAGTAGATGAATAGAATTAATGATGCTGTTTCAGAGAGAGAGAGAGAGAGAGAGAGAGAGAGAGAGAGAGAGAGAGAGAGAGAGAGAGAGAGATCCACGCCCCCAACAAAAGTATTAATTAATTAACTTCACATTTCATTTCCGCTTTTACCTTTGTCTGTCTCATAAATGTAAAAGAAAAAAAAAGGGAAATGCGTTGTATAAATGTGCTTTTGTATTTGTTTGTTTATTTATTTATTAATTTATTTGTTTATTCATTTATTCATTTACTTATTTCTTTTACGTTTCATCAAAAAAAGTCACATTTCACGTCAAAAAATAAAAAAAGGAAAAACAAGTGAAAAAAGCAGATTACTTGAAAATAAAGAAACAAAGGTAAAGAAAGAAAAAAAAAACGAAAACAAGTAAAAAAGTAAAGATAAAGAAAAAAAAACTGGAGAAATGGAATAGATTTTTTTTCTCTCTACTTTACGTTTCATCTTCATCTTTTTCTTTCTTTACCTTTCCTTCTTTACCATTCTTATTTGTCACTGAGCGGCTTTATGTACAGATGACTTTGCCGAGGAATGAGAACAGGAAGCAGACCTAATGTGTTATGTTCTTTTTAATTATATGCTAACTACCTCTCTCTCTCTCTCTCTCTCTCTCTCTCTCTCTCTCTCTCTCTCTCTCTCTCTCTCTCTCTCTCTCTCTCTCTCTCTCTCTCTCTCTCTCTCTCTCATAATAGTAGAGAGAGAGAGAGAGAGAGAGAGAGAGAGAGAGAGAGAGAGAGAGAGAGAGAGAGAGAGAGAGAGAGAGAGAGAGAGGTCTAGTGTTTGTTATTATAAGTAGCGAAGATTAACATGTAGCAGCGTAATTACCTTGTTATAATTAGCTTGTGTGGCTTGTTAGAGCGGGCAGAGGGGGAGAAGAGGAGGAGAAGGAGGAGGAGGAGGAGGAGGAGGAGGAGGAGGAGGAGGAGGAGGAGGAGGGTTAAATAGAAAGAGGAACAGGAGAAATGAAGAAATAAAGGAATAAAGTCTTTTGTTTCGTTTATACTTTCCTTCTTTCTTTTTTTGTTTCATTGCCATTCTTCCATTCTTTATCAGTTTATTTCTTTGATTAACTGAATTCCTGTTCGTTTCTTACTCGGCTTATCTTTTGTATGTTCTTTTTATCTTCCCTTTTTTATTATTTCTTCCTTCTTTCCTTCCTTCCTTCCATCCTTTCTTTCTTTTCTTCTTTCTTTCATTCATTCATTCACACGATTCTTCAATCTATCTTTTTATCTTGCCTTTTTAAATTTTTCACTTCCTTCCCTCCTTTCTTTCTTCCCTCCTTCCCTCGTTCATTCATTCATTCTTTCTTTCATTCACTCACTCACTCACTCACTCACTCACTCACTCACTCACTCCCTCTCCCTCTCACCTACACACACATAAAACTCAGGTGCACCATTATCACCCCCTACACACTCCTCCCCCACACCTACACGCCCCTCCCCTACCCACATCCCACTCTCATCCCCTACGCCCCCATTCAAAAGTTTCCTTCACCACACCTCCCCTCCTTCCTCTCGTGCAACACCTTCCGCTCACACGCCCCCATACCCGCCACGCCCCCGTCCCTCGCCGCCACGCCCCCGCCGGCATCTCGCCACGCCGCTGCCGTCACTACGTAAACATTTGTGTTGCAGAAAGTTGCAAAGTTTTGATTGCCGTCGCAACAAGTTGGTCTTAAAGCTGTATGGATGCACGAGAGAGAGAGAGAGAGAGAGAGAGAGAGAGAGAGAGAGAGAGAGAGAGAGAGAGAGAGAGAGAGAGAGATACAAAGAAGCATAGATAAACAGATATATAGACACATAAATAGACAGACAGACAGATAGATAGACAAAAAGATACATGGACAGATAGATAGATAGACAGATAGATAGACTAACAGTTAAATAGACAGATAGACAGGCAAACAGACAGACGGAGGTAGGGAATCATGACTTACAAAAAAGTGAAAAAAAAGGAGAGAGATAAAAAAATAAGGAAAGAAAAGAACATGCAAGGAAGGAGAGAGAGAGAGAGAGAGAGAGAGAGAGAGAGAGAGAGAGAGAGAGAGAGAGAGAGAGAGAGAGAGAGAGAGAGAGAAACAGACAAACAGAAACAGGGAATCACGACCTACGAAAATGAGGAAAAAAGGAAAAAAAAGATAAAAAAAACTAAGGAAAAGAAATAAACACGCAAGGATAGCAATTAAAATCCTCGTTAAACAAATATGTAAGAAAAAAAACGGGAAATAATAATAAAAAAATTCCTTTACCCAACGAAAAAAAAAAAAAAAAAAAACAACGAAAACTGGAGAAAATGAGCACAGAACTTTAAAAGATTAGCAGAAAACTTGAAAAAACGAACGAAATCTAAAAAAAAAAAAAAAAAAAGAAAACAGTGAAACGACTAACATAACACTACAATGATGACGAGACAGGGGCGTTGACAGTAAGAGGAGGAGGAGGAAGAGGAGGAGGAGGAGTAGCAGGAGTAGCAGCAAAGAGGAAGAGGAGGAGCAGGAGGAGGAGGAGGAGGGGGAGTCGTATCCTCGCTACTTAATTAGGAAGCAAGAAGGGCGGCGTTGCAATATTACCGTAATGGCGACGTAGCGTTACATAATGAGACTTCTTTATCTCATCTCCTTACTGGGATTGCCCTTGGGAGGAGGAGGAGGAGGAGGAGAAGAGGGGGGGGGGGGTTGTAGCATGGATCATCTTTTCTTATCGCTGTTCATTTTCTTGTTAAGCCATAAGCCATACTGCTAGTTTTACTATTATTTTTTTTTTACTTTTTCTTTTTTTTTGTCTTTCGCTTTCCTTTAATTAGCCATCATATTTCTTTTTTTTTTTTTGAAGTCATCATCTCTTCTTTCTGTTTATTTCCCTTTAGTCATCAAATCTTTTCTTTTACTAAGCAATCATCTCTTCGTTTTCTGCTTTTCTTTTTTTCCTTATCAGATTTTTCTTTTATCCTTTATCAGATTTGCCAGTTTTTTCCTTTATCAGATTTTTTCCTGTTTTTTTTTTTTTAAGCAGATATGTCTTTTTCCCACTTTCTTTTACTAAGTCATTAAATGTTTCCTTCTTTTCTCTTTTCGTATAAGTCATCATATTTGTTATTGTATTTTTATCCTTTTTTTTCTCTCTCTCCCTTACTAAAATTATCAAATCTTCTTCTTTCACTCTTTTTTCTGTAAGTTATATGTCTTTTTTTAACCTCCTCCAGCTCCTCCTCTTCCTTCTCCTCCTCCTCCTCCTCCTCCTCCTCCTCCTCCTCCTCCTCCTCCTCCTCCTCCTCCTCCTCCTCATAGCTTTCCGTAGATCAGCACAACTAATATAGACTTCACTCCCTCCCTCCTTCCCTCCCTCCCTCCCTCCCTCCTTCCCTCCCTCCCTCCCTCCCTCCCTCCCTCCCTCCCTCCCTCCCTCCCACCCTCTACTTCATTATCCAGGCTTCACCCCCCTAGCCGTAACAAAGGGCGGCGATCCCCACACCAGAAGGTCTAATTCTATCTGTATCAACGCACCATACTACTGTCTTCCCCCCAACCGCCCCCCCACCCTTGTTGTCGCGGGAAAGTCGCCTCGTCTCGGTTACTCTCGGCTTTTCTCGGGTATTTTCATTCCTCTATTTTTTTTTTTCGGTTTGGTTCGGATTTTTGGTTTGTTGTTGGATGTTTATGATGATTTGTTAATTTTTTTTTTATTTATGTTATGCTTATTTTTTTTTTAGTTTGTTATTCATATTTGTTTGTGTTTTGTTTTTTCTTGTTTGTTTATTTATTTATTTTTTTGATTTGTTATTCATGTTTATGCTTATTTTTTCGTTTTTTTATTCATATTTGTACTTTTTTTTCATTAATTTACGTTTGTGTATATCGAAGTGCAGTGCTTTTTTGTTGTTGTTTTTGTTGTTTTTGTTGTTCATGCCTGTGTTCGCTCCCTGCTTCCATGTTCTCTCTCCTATTTCCTTCTCTCTATGCAATATCTTCTTATCTTCTCTCCTTTGTCCTCTTTTTTACTTTCTATCTCCCATTTCCCATGTTTTCCTCTCTTCTATGTCCTCCTTTCTCTTTGTAATCTCTTGTTCATGTCCTGTCTCTCTCTCTTGTGCCATGTTCTCTTCTCTCTCCCGTGTCCTCTTTCCGTAATCTCTTCTTCATATTCCCTTTCTCCTGTGCATTCTTCACGTCCTCTCTAAACGTTGCCGACAAAAAACGTTTCTGTCCTTGGGTTGGTGATCTCTCAACGTTCACTCTAAACTCACACGCTTAAATAATGTTGACGTTATAGAAGATAAATAGCGAGAGAGACATGAGTTGAAATGACCTTACACACACACACATACACACACACACACATACACACACACACACACACACACACACACACACACACACACACACAGGAAGGTAAAGGTAAGGTAGGAGTGTAATTAATAGTTTAGTTCAGTAATTATTCACAAAATTCACTCCTAACTCAGAATCAGGAAGCGCGACAGACATGCACACGCACACACGCTTACACGCTTTTCCGGAAGAGTGAGTGTGTGAGGGAGTGGGTGCGTGAGAGGCGGAGGCTGGGAGTGTGTGAGTGAAGATGAGGGAGTAGATAACAGTCAGAGAGAAGAAAGGAAAAGGGAAAGGGGAAAAGGAAGAAGAGAAATTAAAGTGAGTGAGTGAGTGAGAGAGAGTGGTGATAAAAGAAAAAAAAAAGGGAAGAGGAAATATTACAATGAAAGCAAGAGTGAGTGAGTATTAAGAGAGAAAAGAAAAAAAATGAAGTGAAAGTAAGAGAGAGAGCGAGTGAGAGAGAGAGCAAGGTACGGGAGGATTTATTTAAAGTGAGGATGAAAATAAGGAATGAAATATTAGGTAGTGAGAGAGATATTAAGGCGTGTGCGTGTGTGCGTGCGTCTGTGTGTGTGTGTGTGTGTGTGTGTGTGTGTGTGTGTGTGTGTGTGTGTGTGTGTGTGTGTGTGTGTGTGTGTGTGTGTGTGCTCAATAGATGTTACACTTCAATTCCTGGGAACAAGACCAGTATGTTTTGGAATCTCTCTCTCTCTCTCTCTCTCTCTCTCTCTCTCTCTCTCTCCTCTCTCTCTCTCTCTCTCTCTCTCTCTCTCTCTCTCTCTCTCTCTCTCTCACTAACGAGGGGAAACTATTGAGAACTGGACTTGCTCCCTCACCTTTTGGAGAGAGGAAAAGGGAGGGGATGAGAGAGAGAGAGAGAGAGAGAGAGAGAGAGAGAGAGAGAGAGAGAGAGAGAGAGAGAGAGAGAGAGAGAGAGAGAGAGAGAGAGAGAGAGAGAATTTCAAATGTTACTTTTACCTCACTGGCTTCCAAAGACTACATTCTACTACTACTACTACTACTACTACTACTACTACTACTACTACTACTACTACTACTGCTGTTGCTACTTTCTCTGACAGAATACGTAGGCAAAAACTCCAACCTTAGTAGTAGTAGTAGTAGTAGTAGTTGTAGTAGTAGTAGTAGTAGCAGTAGTAGTAGTAGGCCATTTTAAAGTCTCACATTGATTTGCCATTGTAGCCACGGAAACATATTGGGGATCCATACTCCCCCCACCCCCCTATCCTGGGAGGAGAGGTAGGGGGGAAGGAGAGGAAAGAAGGAAAGAAGGAGAAGATTGGTGGATTGGGAGGCAGGAGGGAGGGACGGAAGAGGTAGGTATTTGGAGGGATGGCTTTGAGAGGAGAAGGAAGAAGAGGAAGTGAGAAGGAAGGAAGAGTGGAGAGAGGGAGAGTAGGTGAGAAAGATGAAGGACGAAAGGAAAGTAGAATTAGAGATGAAAGGAGGAGTAGGGAAAAGGACAATAGATGAGAAAAAATGAAGGAAGAAACGAAAACAGTAAAATAATGTGAATGATAAACGAGGAATAACTTAAAGAAAATAATGTTAGATGGAGAAGAGTGAAGAATGTAGAACTGATTGCGTGATAAAGAAGGAAATACAGAAGAAACGTAATAAAAGAAGGAAATACAGAATAAACACAATAGAAGAATGAAATAAAGAAAAAAAACATAATAAAAGAAGGAAATACATAATAAACACAATAAAAGAATGAAATAAAAAAACAATAAAAGGAAATACAGAATAAACACAATAAAAGAATGAAATAAAAAAACGTAAGAAAAAGAAGGAAATGCAGAGTAAAAACAATAAAAGAATAAAAGAAAAAAGAAAAAAAACGTAAGAAAAAGAAGGAAATATAGAATAAACATAATAAAAAATGAAATATAGAAAAAAACGTAAGAAAAGAAGGAAATACAGAATAAACACAATAGAATAATGAAATAAAAAACAATAAAAGGAAATACAGAATAAACACAATAAAAGAATGAAGTAAAGAAAAAACCCTAATAAAAGAAGGAAATACATAATAAAACACAATAAAAGAATGAAATAAAGAAAATAAAATAAACACAAGGAAACAGGATAAACACAATAAAAGGATGAAATAAAGAAAAAAAGTAATAAAAGAAGGAAATACAGAATAAACACATGTTACAAGTTGCGTTACATAGACTACAGAGTTGCATAGACTATAAGGGTGAAGATCTAGGTGTTGGGATCCTTCAGCCAGTTCCACACTCACTCTTCCCTTCGCTACCTAACCAACAAAAACCACTAGGGCCGTAATCAGGTTCCACAGTCACGTTTGGTCCAGCAAGTTAGCTTCTGGGGAGGAGTAAAGCAGTTCCAGTCTTTTCGTAAGCTATGCAGCCAAAACGCTCCTTGTTGGTACACGCCTTAACAAATAGAAGCGTTTTGGTTCGGTAGTACGAGTATACGAAGACTGTGGAACCTGACCTTAGTGAGTTAAGCCACAGTGTTCCCTCTCCCTTTCCCTCGCTACTGTCACCAGTCACCTGTGCATCTTGTCACCTGGGCACTCGGGGCACGTGAGGGGAAGATAAACGCGCTATTTACTTGTCTTCAATTCACACACAAGCAAAGTCACTCTCCATTCACGGTACAGAAATACGCACAGAATTTCATGGGAGTCCAAGAACCCCGCACCTCTTCCCTGTGCTGGGATGCTTCCAGACGCCACACCTGCTGAGTTTTGAAGGAATTGAACCGTCTCTTTAACATAATCCAATGCCTTTTAGTAAATTTTGTTTTCTTTACCAGGATAATATTAATACTATATATTTTTTTTCAGATTTTCGTTAATATTGCGCTCTCCTCTTCCTCTTCCTCCTCCTCCTCCTCCTCCTCCTCCTCCTCCTCCTCCTCCTCCTCCTCCTCCTCCTCCTCCTCCTCCTCCGCTCAAAGGGTTCATACAAAGCACATTTTTTTCTTTCCTCTTTTCTCATTCTTTAAAATTCCTTGTTTTGGAAATTTTAAAAAAGAAAAAGTCTTTCGGTATTGAAAAGTTGTCCCCTCAGGTCCTCTTGATCGACAGAGGAGGAGGAGGAGGAGAAGGAGGAGGGGCCAGGGCAAGAAAGGAAGGGCACGAAGGGGGAGGGGGATAAGGTAAGAAAGGACTCGCATAAAAGGGAGTCTTTAATAATTTATGTTTAATAAGAGGACATGTTGAGAGATCTCTTTTTTCTCCCTTTTTCCTTTAAGCTTTTTTTTTTATTTTACCCTCCTCATCCTGTCCATCCTCCTCCTCCTCCTCCTCCTCCTCCTCCTCCTCCCTCTCATCTTCCCTCTCATCCTTTTTCCTCCTTATCCGGAAAGGAAACTTAACCCTAACAACAACATAATAGCAACATCAACAACAACAATAACAACAACAGAAGATGAACAAGAACAAGAAGAAAATGAAGTAGACCACCACCACCACCACCACCACCACCACCACCACCACCACCAACAACAACAACAACAACAACAACAACGCTACAGTTCTAAACACCCAACCCACTAAACAAGAACGAACAAGAACGGCCGGTGCGGGGTGGGGGCGGAGCGTGACGGGGTGGGGCGGGGCAGAGGGAACACTGTGGGGGGCCAAGACGGGACGGGGCAAGGCGGGGCGGGGCGGGACGAGTCTGGGATGCTCACCATTATTGCCCGGGGCGTGGCGTGGCCTGCGATATACTGTCCACGGAGGGCGGGGGTGGGGGAGGTCGAGGAATGAGTAGTAGTAGTAGAAGTAGTAGTAGTAGTAGTAGTAGTAGTAGTAGTAGTAGTGGTGGTGGTGGTTTCCGTATTGTTATTGTTGTCGTTGCTGCTACTGCTGTTGTTGTCGTAAAAGAAGGAGGAGGAAGAAGAGGAGGATGAGGAGTAAAAGAAGATGGAAAAGGAGAAGAAAGAGGAGGAGAAGGAAGATGTGGAGGAGAGTGAAGGACAAGGAGGGGAATGAAGAGGAGGCGGGATTAAGTTAGAAAAAGATATGTACAGATGGGAAGAGGAGGAGGAGGAGGAGGAGGAGGAGGAGGAGGAGGAGGAGGAAGAAGAGAGAGGAAGAGAAGGAGGAAGCGAAGAGAGAAATAAACACACAAAAACAATACTCAAAGATGTAACTCAGAGACAAAAGGAGAATAAATAAATATAAATAAATACAAGACGAAAGAAGAAAGACAGCAAGCAACGAATAAAAGATTTCAGAAGCATATTTACTGCAACTGTAGGGGGAAGAGGGAAGGGGCGTGAGGTAGGGGCGGTGATTAGAGGGCGAGGCGGAAAGCGAGATGCGAGGGGGTGAGGGGAGCAATTAAAGGGGGAGAAGGAGGAGGAGGAGGAGGTGGAGAGGATATATAGTGCAGCCAGTGAAGCGTAAAGAAAGGAACCAGACGCGGGGACACAGCGGTAACAGAAACAGGTAGATTTGAATTACTCCAATTACCTCTAATCGTCTTCCATTACCTGTATATATTTATGTCCGCTAATGACACCCAGGAGGAGGCGCGGGAGCAGAAGGAGCAGCAGGAATACGTGGAGGAGGAAAGGGACCTATTTTTAGTGCCAGAAAATGGAAAAAGGAAGGTGCAACTGTAGTATTTGTGAGGTGACTTGGGGGTACCTCGTCTCCCGACCTGGCCTGAGGGAGGTTACCTAAGGGAGGGGGCCAGGTAAATGTGCCCACGTGTAGCCCAGGTGAGGGGAAATATGTATGTAATTGTGTTTTTGCAATGAAATACTTTTGTTCTCTTGTTGCGTTGCAGGGACGGTGTTTTTAAAAGTGGATTGTGTTGAAAGATTGATTTTTTTTTTACTATTGAATTGTCTTAAAAGTTAGATTTACTACCGTGTGTGTGTGTGTGTGTGTGTGTGTGTGTGTGTGTGTGTGTGTGTGTGTGTGTGTGTGTGTGTGTGTGTGTGTGTGTGTCTCGTAAGTAGATAAGCTTGTGTTTTGTTTAAGTTAGCTTGTGTATTATAAGGTTTAAGTTAAGTGCATCTTCTTTTTTCTTACCAAGGACGTGTGCTTAAGTAAATTTGTGTTGCTATAAGTGAAAGTACTACAGCTGTGTGTTCTGGGCTTAGGGAAATGGACGAGGTGGCGGAGGAGAAGCAGGAGGAGGAGGAGGAGGAGGAGGAGGAGGAGGAGGAGGATATGAAGAGAGATAAAGAGGTGAGGATATAGAAGTAAAAGAAAAAAAAAGTATGAAAGATAATAGTGAAAGAAGAAGGAAAGAACATAAGTAAGGAATAAGATAGGAAGGAGAAGAAAGATGTGTAGAAAGATAAAGAAAAGAAGTCTTGGTGATATAGAAGTAAAAGAAAAGAAAATATGGATGATGGTACTGAATGAAAGAGAGAAGAACATAAATAACAAAGGAAGAAAATAAGAAGGAAAGAGGAAGGAGGAGGAAGACATGGAGAAAGATAAAGAAGAGATCTAGGTGATATAGAAGTAAAGATAAAAAAGGAAATATGGATGATAATACTGAATTAAAGAGAAGAGAACATGAATAATTAAGAAAGAAAATAAGAAGGAAGGAAGAAAAAGGAGGAGGAAGACATGAAATAAGATGAGAATATAGAAAAAAAATATGAAAGACAGTACATTATAAAGAACAAAAGATCAATTACTAAGGAAGAAAAATAAGAAGGAAGGAATGAAAAGGAGAAGGAGAAGAAGAAATAATCGTGTCACTACTTCACTATTTGAGGTCAGAACAGGTCGTTGAAGCCAGTAAGAGGTCGTTACTCACCTGAGACCAATCCTTACCTGATCTGAACCCTAATTAGTCTGTCATTGCAAGCCTTACCTATTCCAGTCCTTTTTCAAGATAACTACAGCGGTCCTGACTCCCAGCTACAGTATTCGCTTGTAAATCAATTCTTTCCCCTTTGATATTGAGAGTGGAACTGTATTTTTTTTCTTTTTTTGTGGTTTTCTTGTATTTGTCCTTGTATTTTTTGTATCTTTCTTTTTTTTTTTCTTTCTTTTGGTGGTTATTGTGTTTCATGCATTTATAAAATTACCGATATGCCTTTCATCTATTTCTATCTCTTCTACGTCTATATTTATCGCATTTCTTCCCGTATTCCCTGCATTTTCCTGTGTTTTATTGTATTTCCTTAGGTATTTGTCGTGATCCCTGCGTTTGTAGCACTAATGGCATGTCCTGTAGCTATTTTATCTCTTCTGCATCTTTATTTATCGTATTTCTTTCATTTCTCGTGCTTTCCGTGCGTTCACCGAGGCTCAAGGTGGGAGGGAGGGGGGAGGTGTTTTTACCCCCCATCCAGCACCTCCGTAAATCCCAGGCCGGTCATTTCACTCAGTATTTAATCTTCTTTTACTGTTTCCCTAAATCTTAAAGTTATAAAGTGAGTTTCATTTTTTCCGAGTCTTAATCTTTATCGAGATGGCGACGACGTGGAGGAGGAGGAGGAGGAGGAGGAGGAGGAGGAGGAGGAGGTGGAGGAGGAGGTGGAGGAGGAGTAAGAAGTGAAGAGGAAATAGAAGAGATAAGGGGCGAAGGAGGTTAAAGAGGAGGAAATGATTTGAAGATGAGAGGGAGATGAGGAGGGTAAGGAGGAGGAGGAGGAGGAGGAGGAGGAGGAGGAGGAGTTTCATAGAAGGATGCCTTTCATCTTTCATCATTATCGTTTTAATTATCCAAAAAGAAAGTTCCAAGTGAGTGAAATTATTATTATTGTTATTATTATTATTATTATTATTATTATTATTATTATTATTATTATTATTATTATTATTATTATTATTAGAAGTAGTAGTAGTAGTAGTAGTAGTAGTAGTATCGTTATCATTACTACTACTACTACTACTACTACTACTACTACTACTACTACTACTACTACTACTACTACTACTACTACTACTACTATCATTATCATTACTATTATTATTACCGTAGTTATTTTCTTACATTTTTCCTCTTGCTCTTTCACCTCACTATCCATTCACTCCTCCGTGTGTGTGTGTGTGTGTGTGTGTGTGTGTGTGTGTGTGTGTGTGTGTGTGTGTGTGTGTGTGTGTGTGTGTGTGTGTGTGTGTGTGTGTGTGTGTGTGTGTAAGACGATAAAGCGGCGCCGTCTCTACACCCACACCCACACCCAAACACACACACACACACACACACACACACACACACACACACCTCCGTCACAGCCTTTAGATACACTGCGTGGTAACTTGCAGGTGTTGGGGGGTGGGGGGAGGGCTGGTGTGTGGGGTGGGGGAGGATCTACCTGGCTAGTCTTTATCTACCTGTCTGTCTGTGTATGTATGTATTTATGTTGTGTCTATCTATCTGTCTATCTTTCTTTTTATTTATCTTTCTTTTTTACGTACTTATAGATCCTGTTTTTTTTTATTCTTCTTTATCATCATCATCATCATCATAATCATCATCATTATTATTATCATTATCGTCGTTTATTATTTTTTTTCCTGAGTTCATTTATTTACCTTCTTCATTAAGGTGAGGAGGTTAAGCTTGACTGATCTCCTCTTCCTCCTCCTCCTCCTCCTCCTCCTCTTCTTCCTACTAGTCGTCTTCTCCTTCGTTTTACTTGCTTGTGGAAGGAGTGATTAATGGTTACCTCCTCCTCCTCCTCCTCCTCCTCTTCCTCCTCCTCCAGCCTCTGTTACCTAATTTCCCCCCTCCACCTCTTCCCCCACCAGTCACTTCCTTCCCCTCTCCCTCTCCCTCCCCTCTCTCCTTCCCTCCCTCCCTCCACCCCTCCACATTCCTCATCCCCACACTCCCTACTTTTCCTCCATCATCCTCAACTCCCTAATTTTCCTCCATCATCTCTCCGCATCCTTTATTTTTACCTCCATTACCTCTCATCTCCCCTTTTTTTTTTTCCCTCCATATCTCTCCATTACCTCTATCTTCTATTTTCTCTCCTCTGTTGTCACTTTTTTCCTCTCTTTCTTTTCCTTATTTGTGTTTTCGATTTTTTTCCTCTCTTTCGTTACTCTTCGCTTTTCCTCCTTGTCTTATTATTTTCTCTAGGTAGATTTTTCCCTTTTCCGCTTATTTTCCTTCATTTTCCTACTTCTCTTCTTTTTTCCTTCCTCCCCCTTGTCTCTCTTTTCTCTCTCTCTCTCTCCTTATTCTTTGTCATTTTTTTCTTCCTTACTCTTCCTTATTTTATTTATTATCTATTGGTAACTTCCTCCTTTCCTTCATTTTCCCTCCTCCTCTAGCTCTTTTCCTCCTATTCTCCTTCCTCTTCATCCTCCAACCTTTCTTCCTCTCTTCATGTCTCCTTTCCTTTCCTTACCATTTCTCCCTTTTTCCCTCCTTATTCTTCCTTCTCATCCCTTCTCTTTAGGCAAACTTCTCCTTTCTTTCACTTTCCCTCCTCTTTTCCTTCACCTCCTCTATTTCCTTGTTCATTCTCCCCACACGCGTCCCCCTCTCGTTCACTCCTTCTTCACGTTACTAGTGTAGATTAGATTATTCAAACTGTGCAGGGGAATCAGGTATGGGGAAAGTAATAGCTTGGAAGGGCGTAACATTAAGAGGTACCAGCGCAGATATGATATTTATACTTATCTTAATAGCGAGGTAGTGATGACTTGGGTGTTAGTAAAGGGGAGGAAGGTACAGGTAGCAGGCCTTCCACCTTCCCTGTTTCTCCTCAGCAATGTAAAACTGATATGGTGTAATTCTGATATTCAAGAGGAAGGTTTCAAGACACTTATACTTTAATTTAGGATAGCACTTTTTTTTTTTATTTTCCTTTTGGACCGGTGCTCTAGTGGGTCTTTTTATTTTATTTTATTTTATTTTTTTTTTTTTGTGTTTTGTTGGCCCTAGCCGCTGCCCCTCCTAGATGTGAAAAGTCTTCCTGGTTTAATACAGCGTAAGGAAATAAGGAAAGCTGCAAGAAGCCATCAGGTCTTCACGTGGCGGTCCCTGAGTGAAGCGTACCTGTTCATGTCTATCATCCTTATTATTATTATTATTATTATTATTATTATTATTATTATTATTATTATCATCATCATCATTAAAAAACTAAACTAGCAACATTTATACAAGTTTGTTAAATATTATGTCTTTTGCGTCCCACTTATTCTTTTTTTCTTCCTCCTCCTCCTCCTCCTCCTCCTCCTCCTCCTCCTCCTCCTCCTCCTCCTCCTCCTCCTCCTCCTTCTCCCCTCTCTCCTTACTAGTAATTATTTACCTTTAGTTCCCAAACAGCCATGCAAGGATACAAGGATCTGCTGGTGCCCGCTTATCCTATGTAATTCTATGTAATCCTTCTCCTGGTCCTCCTCCTCCTCTTCCTCTTCCTCCTCCTCTATATTCCATCCTTCCCCATTTCCTCCACTGTCCTCCTTCACTCACTTCTCATCTTCCTCCTCCTCCTCCTCCTCCTCCTCCTCCTCCTCCTCCTCCTTCTCCTCCTAGCGTCGTTCAATAACCTACAGAGGCCCGGCACAAGCATTTAGGGTCCTCGCTTCCCCTGACGAAGACCTACAGGAAGAGGAGGAGGAGGAGGAGGAGGAGGAGGAGGAGGAGGAGGAGGAGGAGGAGGAGGAGGAGGAGGAGGGGGAGGAAGAAGAGGAAGAGGAAGGGAGGAGGGAAGGACTATATGTAATGGGGTTCACTGAACAGCAACGATGAGGAGGTTGATAGAGAGAGAGAGAGAGAGAGAGAGAGAGAGAGAGAGAGAGAGAGAGAGAGAGAGAGAGAGAGAGAGAGAGAGAGAGAGAGAGAGAGAGAGAGAGAGAGAGAGAGAGACTGATATATAAAGGTAGACAAAATTTGAGGTCACTGCCTCCAGAATTTTTCTTTCTGTATTCGAGAGAGAGAGAGAGAGAGAGAGAGAGAGAGAGAGAGAGAGAGAGAGAGAGAGAGAGAGAGAGAGAGAGAGAGAGAGAGAGAGAGAGAGATTCACACGTACACATAAAAAGTAAAAAAAATAAGAAATAACAAAAAGAGAAAAAAAAAACATAGGAAGAAAAAAAAACAAGCCAGAAAATATAAAACGAAAAGAAAGATAAAAAAGAAAAAGGAAGAAGAAAACAAATAACCAAAAACGAAATAGAGAAAAAGATAAAGTTACATGAAACAAGACACAAAATCCCCCCTCCTTCTCCTCCTCCTCCTCCTCCTCC
>NC_087193.1:5457183-5477183 GCF_035594125.1 Scylla paramamosain | reverse complement strand
TGTGTGTGTGTGTGTGTGTGTGTGTGTGTGTGTGTGTGTGTGTGTGTGTGTGTGTTCTCCCGGGGCTTAGGGAAGTTAAATGAGGTGTGGCCGCTGTTTTGCGTTAAGACCTCGTTAAGAAAGGAAGCTTTGCCGTGATTGGCTGCTCCAGTAGGTAAGGTTCCCCAGCCCTGCAGTGCCCGCCGGACTCTCGCCTCTATGTTCCTTGTTCCCGTGTTCTCTGTGTGCCAAGTCTGTGTAACAATCTGTGCTGCCGAGTCTGTATGCACTGTTAGTCTGTGTAACGTGTCTCCTTTCTCTTTGTCAATCTGTATAACATAAATTTTTGTATTTTTTTGTGTCTGTCAGTGTGTGTACCGTGACCTTTACTGTCTTGTCAGGCTGTGTAACGTAATTTTTTGTGTATTTCAGTCTGTGTAGCGTAATTTTTCATGTTTTTTTTTGTGTCTGTCAGTCTTTGTAATTTAACCGTTTGTGTATTTCAGCCTGTGCACCGTAACGTTTTCTGTTTGTCAATCTGCGTAACGTGACTTTTTCTGTTTGTTGGTCTGTGTAACCTAACCGTTTTTCTGTCTTTTTAGAGGGTATCAAAGGCTATGGAAACACACACACACACACACACACACACACACACACACACACACACACACACACACACACACACACACACACTCTCTCTCTCTCTCTCTCTCTCTCTCTCTCTCTCTCTCTCTCTCTCTCTCTCTCTCTCTCTCTCTCTCTCTCTCTCTGTATAAGTCTGTGTAACATCCTCTTCATCTGGCCTAATAGCTGTGTAATCCTCTCCTTCTCTTTTATGCGAGTCTGTGTAACGCCCTGTGCTTCGCGTGTAATGGCTGTGCAACGCTGCTCTCTTTCCTTTCTGTTTCATGTGTGAGCGAACTCTTTCAAAACTCATCGTCAGCCTTTCAAACACAAAAGATTCTAAGTAATCCTGTGTGTGTGGATCCTCTCTTCCTTCTGTATAAGTGAATGAGCGAGTGAATAAATGACTAAAGAAATTCATGGATACGTAGGTAGAGAAATGCAGAAGGATGGATACAAGTCACAGATGATTTAACTTACAAACACAAGATCCTTCTAAGTTCTCCTGTGTGTCTCAGTGTCTCAGTAAGTGACGTAAGTGAGTAAATGGATAAATAAGGAAATGTATAGATAGGTAAATAAATAAATACATAAGGATATGATTCACAGGTGTATCTTATGACCTAAATATTCTTCCCTCTGTTAAGTAAATGAGTAAATGGATAATAAGGAAATTTATAGATAAACCAAGTAAACACACAAATAACCAAGAAATTTATAGATAGGTAAGTAAATAGATATATAATTACGTAAGAATATAACTCACCCATAACTCAACACAGCCCTCTCCTCACCTCTCTCTCCTCTCCTCTCTCTCTCTCTCCCCTGCAAGACACAACCCTCGCCTCCCTCCCTGCCCGGCTCAGGTAAAGCAGGTAGCACAGCTTGAAAATTAGCACTGAGCCAAACTCCTGTCAGCTCCTCCTTCCTCCCTCGCTTTTTTTCTTCCCTTCCTTCCTTCCCTCCCTTCTCTTCCTTCTCCTTAATACGGCTCAGCTCAACGCCCCTTTAACTCCCACACCTGTACACCTTTCCCAACACGTGCCTTCTTACCTGGCCACACCTGCCCTTCTCTGACACACCTGCTCCTGGCAATCTTTTAGTTACTACACATCTGTTATATACCTTACCCAACACGTGCCTTCTGACCTACTTACAGCTGCCCTCTTATACACCTGCGTTCATACTTCTGGCCTGACACCTGCTCCCACACACCTGGTCACACATCTACTCTCCACACACCTGTTCCGACGCACCTTCGTCCACCACATCTACCTGTCCATCCTTCCGGTAAACTTGACGTAAACTCTATTTAACTCGTTACCTGGCGGTTACCTGGCGGCCTGGAGGCACACACTCACCTGCCATTATCTACCTGGGCGGCTCTGCATCACCTGTGCTCACCTGACAGCCTAAATCCGCCTTCACGCTTATTAATTTGCATGTCGCTCACCTGTTTCTTCTTTATTCCTCAGGTGTGCGCTCGTTTGCTTTCCTGTTCCTTCGTATCTCCTTTCCTTCCCGTCTTGCTTCCCCTCTCTCACTATCCCTCTCCTCTTCCTCCTGCTCCCCAGTTTCCTTCTCTTGCTTTTCATCTTCTCCCTCCTCCTACTCCTCATTTTCCTGCTCCTTCTCCCCAACTCCCCTACGCACACTCATACACAGATAGATAGATAGATGAAAAGAAAGAAAGAAAGATAGAAGGAAAGATAGGTAGATAGACAGATGGACTGACAGTTAGGAGGAAAGAAAGATGGAAAGAAATAAAGATAGAAGAGAAAAGGAAATAGGTAGTTTATTGACCACTGTTACACACACACACACACACACACACACACACACACACACACACACACACACACACACAGAATTTAATATCCAGTATGAGAGGAGGTTATGAAGAGAAAGGTTACGTTTGGATCTCTGAGAATATTTGCGGTTTTCTCTTTTGATCTTTTTTTAATATTTTTGGTGAATTAGTAAATTTCTTCATCTCAATATTTATGCTTTGAAGTTCAGTCGAATCCACCTCCTGTTACTATTTATTCATTTATTCTTTTTGATTTCATATTTCATAGCCACGTGTTTAACCATCTCTCCATTTACTAACCCGCATATTAATCCACCTCTTCCACACGTATTCCACTTTCCGCAGGACTGAGGCAAACTTTTTCTCTCCCCCCAGACCAGACCATCCCCCTACACCCAGCTTGGGACAGGTGGAGGGGGAGAGGTGGAAGGAGACAGGTAGAGGGGGATAGGTGGGGTGGAAGGGGTTCAGATTGAGGGGAACAGGTGTGGTGGGTGGAGGAAGAGAGTGAACTGATGTGGAAGAGGTGGAAGGGAGAGGTGCAGCCAGATTGCGAGGATGAGAGAGGTGAGAGTGTGCATATTGAAAGGTGGAGATGCGAGGTGGTAGGTGGAGCAGGTGAGGTGTGGTGTGGCCAGGTGGAAGAGTCATGGTGTGGTTGAGTGGGGAGGAAGGTGTTACTCTGTTTTTTTCTTTGCTTTTCTCTTCGTTTTTTATTTTCTTTTTTCCTTTGATCCTTTTTTCTTTTCTTTTTTACATTTTTCTCTTCCTCAGATTGACCTGTGAAATCGAAGTGTTGCGTTTTGTTTGTGTAGTTTTTATTTGTTTTTCCCGTCGTGGGGAGAGAGAGAGAGAGAGAGAGAGAGAGAGAGAGAGAGAGAGAGAGAGAGAGAGAGAGAGAGAGAGAGAGAGAGAGAGACTGCCTTGTTTTTCTTTCGTTCTTTTTATTTTTTTTTATTCATTGTGTTGGTGTTTGTTGCATTCCTCGTTTATTGAATCCCTGAATAAAACTTTCTCTCTCTCTCTCTCTCTCTCTCTCTCTCTCTCTCTCTCTCTCTCTCTCTCTCTCTCTCTCTCTCTCTCTCCCCATAAGCTGCTTGTTTTATGAGCCACCACAGAGTATAAGCTTACTTTTTTCTCTTTTTCTTTTTTTCTTTTTTTCTTTTTTTTTAATGGACGGAAGCTGCCACTGCATCAATCTGTAGACTTTTTTTTATCTATTCCTTCTTGGCTGTACGGATAAAAATGGAAGGCTGAGATTTTGTCGTAACCAAATTAATTTTTTAATCAATTTATTTATCTTTTATTTTCGTCGGAGAAATCATCATAATTTTTTTGTTTTATCGTTACTGAACATTATTTACATCCATTTATTTATTTATTTTTTTTACAGATGCATATTTCTTTCCATTTCGTTTATGAATACTAAATAAACACGTATATTATATTCAGGTAATACATTTTTGCATCATATCTGAACAATGACAAGTAAAACAGGCATGGACAGGTATAGACAAGGGCAGGATTAGGCAGGTGAACAAAGGGAGGTGTAAAATAAGGTTGAACAGGCTTGGGAAGAAGAGACATTAGATCTGTTGAAAGGCGTGAGAGGATGGCGAGAGAAAAAGCCTGGAAGGTGTGAAGGTTAGATTAGGTGTTTGTACAGGTGAGGTGTGTCGAGGTGAGATAATTGCAGGTTCAATGTAAGGGACGTAAAGGTGTGGACAGGTGTGTACTGAAGGGTTGTTAGTACAGGTGTGTTAATTAAGGTGTAAACGTGTGAATATTTTGGTTTTATTAGGTTTTCGTATTACTTTTACGTTTTCAGTAAGGAATGTAAAGGTGTTGAGAGGTAGGTGTATGATTGGAGGTGTGGACAGGTGTGTAATGAAGGCTTGTTAGTACAGGTGTGTTAATTACGGCATAGACACGTGGATACTTTGCCTGTCTTTTTATAAGTGTTAAGTTTTCATTTCAGTATTAACCCATACATTTAAACATATTTTACTATCATATTCACTTTCCTTGGATGTATTTAGACAATTAACATTATCCACTTCCCTATCTATCTTTCCATCTATCTATATACAGGTGATTAAACAGGTAGATGACAGGAGATACGACCAGGTTGAAAAGTAAGAGGTAATTAGCACAGGTATGATGAGCTAAACGAGGTGAGAAAGAAAGAGACTGCGTTGCTAATTAACCTGTTCTGGCTACCGTGTTAAAACTGATATAGTGATTATTTGGGCGTTAATTAAAGGTGAGGAGGGAAGCCAGCACAGGTGAAGGTTTAAAGAGGCGTTCACTTGCTACAAATAAACGCATTACCGTTGATCACTCTGGGAAAGTATTAAAAAATGTATGCAAAGTGGGAAAAAAGGATTAGATTAAAAATAGGAGAGAAATTCAAGAGGAGGAGAGATAGGAAAAAAGTAACCAAAGATGTGAAGGAAGACACGTGCTAAATGAATAATAAAGCAAGGATAAGGAAAGATTGCTGACATAAAGTATTAAAAAGTTGTATAATTCAGGAAAAAAGATCAGATAAAGAAATAGAAAAAAGAGGGAGGAAAAAAGAGGAACTAGAGGTAGAAGAGAATAACCGAAAGTGTGAAGGAAACAGAGCATTATAAAAAGAAATATAACATGTGCGAGAAAAGTATTAGGTAAAGAATAAGACGGAAAAACGAAGGAGGAAGGGGAGGCAGAAAAGAATAACGAAAGGTGTGAATGAAAAAATGATAAACACGTGTTAGACAAATAATGAAAGAAAGAAAAAAAAGAAGAAAAGATGACTCACACTTACAAAAAAAAAAAAAAGAATAATGCGAGAATAAAGATTAGATAAAGTTTATATTAAAAAGAAAAATGCGAAGGAGGAGAAGGAGGATAAAGAATAAATAACGAAAGGTGTCAGGGAAATCTTAATAAACACGTGCTTGACAAATAATAAAAGCAGGAATAAAGAAGGAAGAGAAGTAAATAAAAAAAAGTCGTAAATTAATGAAAAGAATGGGAATAAGAAGAATGTAAAACAAGAACAACTCAATAACCAAAGATAAAACATCAAATAAAAGGGGAAAAAAAAATGTAATAACGACATCAACTTCTCTTAACGAATGAAGGAACTAAAGCATAAAAAAAAGAAAAAAAAAAACGTGGGTAAAACAAAAAAAAAAGAAATAAAACAATGAAAGATAAAAGAGAGAGAGAGAGAGAGAGAGAGAGAGAGAGAGAGAGAGAGAGAGAGAGAGAGAGAGAGAGAGAGAGAGAGAGAGAGAGAGCATGACAAAGAACAATATCTTATACTAGGACATGACCTGTAAATCTCGATAATTTTCTATTAGCCCCAAAGAACGATTTAGAGGAGGAGGAGGAGGAGGAGGAGGAGGAGGAGGAAGTCAGGTGAACAAGGGGTAACAAGAATCAGTGTTGCAGGAAGGAGAATGAATACTAAATAAAGAAAATCAGACCATTGAATTCTTCCAGTGTAGAAAAAGAATGTGAAGGCAGAGTAAAAATTCGGAGGAGAAGGAAGAAGGAGGAGAAGAAGACGAAGAAGAACATAAACGAAAATGTAATACAACTCAGTGAATGAATGAATGGATAAAAATCGACTTCATTCCACGTAACATACATAATTTCTCCTCGTGAATAAATGAATGAATGATAACCAACCTCAGTTATTCACGCCAACATACATAACCCATTCATTCGTGAGTGAATAAGTGAATGAATGATAACCAACCTCAGTTATTCACGCCAACATACATAACCATTCATTCTTGAGTGAGTTAATGAATGAACTTTAAACAGACCACTCACTCACACCCATACTAATATACGTACACATTTCCTCGTGAGTGAGTGAGTGAATGAATGAAGGTCACGGCCATTCAGCACCCCCACCACGCTAAGGGGCACGAACGCAAGACGCTGCCGGAGTGAACAACCTCGTCACTCCAGCACAAGAGAACAAACGTAAACATGGCGTTATATATTTACCCTGCTCACGTGACTCGCGGGCATTACTCAGCGTGGCAGGTGTGGGGCGCTCAGGAGAGGAATTGACAGGTGTGTGTGTGTGTGTGTGTGTGTGGTGATTCATTTCTTCACTGATTCTCTCCTTTATTTCTGTCCCTATTTTTTCTTTTTTATTATTCAGAATTATTTTATTTTAATTAAAAAAAGAGAAAATAGGAACAAAAGAAAGTGCAAAGCTGAAAATAAAACCTAATTATGATTACTAAATAAACACGACACTAAATAAAGAACAAAACACACACACACACACACACACACACACACACACACACACACACACACACACACACACACACACACACACACACACACACACATACGAATGGAAATAAAAGAAAATAGTCCAAAAAGCGAATATATTAGAAAAAAAGACATCATATAAACAAGAGAATAATAAAACAATAAATCAAAGAATAAGAAAAAAGACGAAAAGTATAAACAAGCGCTTTAATTTCCTCATTTTTTCCCTCTTTTCCTGCTTCCCTCATGCGAATTCTAATCAAAGGTGTGAAATTTAATATGCTAATCAAGAAGTAGGTGGGAAAAAATATGAATGAAAATTTTAATGAATGAACTTCAAATTAGCATGATTACTGAATAAATGAGTGAGTGAGTGAGTAAATGAGGGTGCAAGTGAGTGCGTCGTTAAAGGCTCACGCAATCTATAAAAAAATGAAGGATTTAAGTAAAAAAAAAAAAAAAAGAAAAAGAAAGAAAAAGGTGCACGTGTGGTTAAGAAAAACAGACGTAAGAATGGATAGATAGATTGAAAAATAAAGGAAAAAAATAATAAATACACAAAATAGGTAAAGAAAAGCAGGAATAAAGACAAACAACAAGAGGAAACATTGAGAAACAACCAAAACAAACCTTAAAGGAATTGTGCTCTTATACTTAAAGGAACCAAACGTACAAACGAACACACGCGAGAGTATTCAAGAGAGAGAGAGAGAGAGAGAGAGAGAGAGAGAGAGAGAGAGAGAGAGAGAGAGAGAGAGAGAGAGAGAGAGAGAGAGATGCATAATTACAGAACATTAATAAGAAGAAAGGAGAACAAAACAAAAGAAAAAATAGAATTAGTGTTTTTTTTTTTGTTTCATTGTTTCTCATGAGGTGGATGTAATGAAGGAAGCAATGCCTGCCTTTCAAATTGCTTCATTAGTGGCTGCAGGAAGGAAATGAAGCCAGGTGAAGGAAAGCAATAAAGGAGGAGCAGGAGGTAAAGGAGGAAAGAAATAGTGCAACACAGAGGCCACCGTCATCAAGGAAGCAAATGAAGGCAGTAAAGCGAGGGAGTGAAGTAAAAGCGATAAAGAGAACACAGATAGAGCCGCACAGTAAAGACACGAGTAAAGAAAGGCAATAAAGAAAGTACTGGACTGCACGAGGTGATAAAAAGGGAAGTAAAGCAAGTCAGTAAAGCACGCAGGTAATAAAGGAACACAGGTGAGGGCAGAGGACTCACCTGGCGCCATGAGGGGCTCGGAGGCCTGGCTGGCGGCGGCTCACTCCCCCGGTGCGATCCTCCCCCGGGGCGGCATTCCCCCCGCCGCCTCAGTAATCCCCCGCCGCGGAGTCCCGGGGATTACTTATCTAATGGGGAGGGCGGGGATTAACGTGCCTTAATCCCACCAGTTTTAATAATTACATTGATAAACGTTAATTGAATTTATTCCATTAGTGTTCATGGTAGTTTTTGTTTGGTTGTCCAGAGTCAGGGCAGCGGTGCTCGGGGCGCGGCACTCCCGCACGCCCCGCGGTGGTTCGCCGCCCTCAGGGTAATGAACTCGTCACTTAGGCAGGGCCGCGACTCGTGGCTGGCGACGCCTCTTGGTGGACACACTCGCGGCGACACCGGGGACGCGGCGCGAACTGTGGACACGATCGCGCGGGACACACGTCAGCGCGGCCTGTGTGGCGAGGCGGCGTGGTGAGCACAGGCCGCCGCTGCTGCTTTTATCTCCCGCCGTGCCGGGGTGACACTGATTGGTACTCACACGGCACCAGAACTTTACCCTCGCGGCCCCAGCGTGTCGTACAGCGAGGCACTACGGCAGGGGGCGTCCTCTGTCCTCGTGCTGGCACCGTTCACGCCGCCAGGACACGGCCGCCCCTGCAGGATACACGGGGGACTGTCATGCAACACCAATATTGTCTTTGGCAGCGCGGGGCAGCGAGGAGAGGCGCGCGTCTGGCAGCGCGGCGTGGCACTGGCATCGCTCAGGTGATTTTCAGGCACCTGTGGCGCCAGACGAGCACCGGCCGGGGCAGAGGAAGGGCGCCACCGCTGCCGCCCCTGGACGCTGGCTGCACCATGCCTCGTCTTGCTTCGCCTTGCCTCACTCTCCACACTCTCCCTTCCTGGTGGTGGCCGCCGCCCTTCACTTCACTCCCGCACCTCAGCGTCACACTCCAGTAACTCTTTGCCCTATCCACACTTCACACTTTTCCTCTCTCTCTCTCTCTCTCTCTCTCTCTCTCTCTCTCTCTCTCTCTCTCTCTCTCTCTCTCTCTCTCTCTCTCTCTCTCTCTCTCTCTCTCTCTCGCCGACTTTCCTTCGGATCGGGACTTCAAGCGTGCCCTTTGGCAGCCCTGCGCGTGGTGTGGTGCGGTGCGGGTATGGGTGTGGGATGTCGCCTGGCGCGGGTGTACCCTCAGGGGCGTGGTGGGCGAGGTGTGGGTTCAGGCGTGGTCAGGTTGAGGGGGCTGAAGGGTGCTGTCCCCACCTCTTGCACTGACGCGTCGCCTCGCCAATGCCGTGGCGGGTCTCAGTCTGGAATGAAATGTTTATGTAGCAACATTTTGTTTTTATTTTACGGAGATTGCTGCTGCGGAACATTGGCTTTAATAAGTCAGGGGGGGATGGGAGGGAAGAAAGTTGAAGGTGTTGCGGTGTTAAAAATGAAGGGTGTCGATGAAGTATTTGGAGTATTGGTTAATTATGGACATTCCCAAGCTACTCCCACGCCCGGGGCCCTTCTGATCCTGGCTGCAGCTTCCGCATCGAGGAGGAGGAGGAGGAGGAGGACGACGACAAAGGGCGCGGAGGAGGCTTTGTTAATTAGGCGCGAGGGAGGGACTTCAAAGGGTCGACACCCGGATTATTCCCTCATCGGAATACGATAAAACACTTCATAGGAAATCCATCGCCGTAATGCACAGCGCAGACAGCTCACGGTTTAATTACTCCTCCGGCGGCCGTTTCAAAAGAGTCTATTTTCCCGGCTGAAGCGCCTCAAAAATCCCGTGGACTTTGAAGAAATCGAGCGGTTGGCACGAGGCGGAGGCAGCGCGCCCTTCCGTGAACTCTGCTCTGCACGGCGACAGGGAATTATCGAAGATTTAATTGTTTCATTAATATTATGAAATATATAATTTTGCTGATGGTGGTGGGGGCGGCGTGGCCGTGGCCCGAAGGCCAGCCCAACTGTAACATATCTGGGGAGTGGGGCGACCCGCTGGGCGCCGAGACGCTCTCCGCCGCCGTGGTGGCGCGGGGCGGCAACGCCAGCACCCTGGAGGTGGCATTCAACTCCACCGGTGGCCACTATCGCGGCGCCGCGCCCCTGGAGGACGGCAAGGCGGCGGCGCTGAGAATGACGGGCGCCAAGAACGACACCTTGCTGCTACACCTGCTGTGCCTGAACGACGTGCTGTGGGCTATGCAGACTCCCCTGTACAACAGCCCCAGGATGATCAGGATTTTCTCCTTCCGCCGCCGCGAGGCCCCCGCCCCCCTGCAGGACACCGCGACCCCCGCTCCCTCCTCCTCGGCGCCAGAATTCATCCTCGTCAATATTTCACTTCCGAAGCGCCAGGAGGACGACCACAGGCAAAGGGACGACCACCCAGCGCTGGCCTGAGGCGCCTCCATCTGCGCCTTCTGCTTCCCTTCTGCACCTCTCACTCTTCCTCACCACCCGCACACGTGACTCTCTCACTTGTTTTTGACTCACTCTCGAACATGTTGCGTAGCTGTGATCAATTTGGGAATATCTCTCTCTCTCTCTCTCTCTCTCTCTCTCTCTCTCTCTCTCTCTCTCTCTCTCTCTCTCTCTCTCTCTCTCTCTCTCTCATCAGTTACTAGCTAAGTCATTTATTTGCACATACTGACATCGATACTCTGGGAAAAATAATATAATTCGCAATTCCGTGACGAAATAAAAGTTAATTACCCTAGCCAATATACAGGTAAATTGCTGGCGCACCTGATATTTTAATCTTACGGACTGCCACTGAAAAATGTCCTTGTCAATTAAGTTTTCATTACTGCCACCACCGTCGCTGCTGCTGCTGCTAGTGTTGTCGTTGTTGTTGTTGTTGTTGTTGTTGTTGTTGTTGTTGTTGGCCTTTCTACTGCTATTGCTATAATTATTACAACTATTATTTTTTCTTTTACCATGTGACTTAAATCGCCAATTGCTACTATTGTTACTACTACCTCTAACTACTACTACTCCTACTACTACTAATATCTTATTGTGATTAGCGGAATATATGATATCCTATTATTTTACTCTCCTCCTCCTCCTCCTCCTCCTCCGTGTAGACTAACGAGGCGTGTAGGCCTAGATCACGTGATACACAATATGCGTAATCACTAACAAACACACACACACACACACACACACACACACACACACACACACACACACACACACACACACACACACACACACACACACACACACACACACACACACACACACACACACACACACACACATACACCTTTCCGCTTTTATTTTGTCGTTTGTTTATTGTTCACTTTTTGTTTCTCTCTGTATTTTCATTCCCAATATTTCTCTTCCTTTCTTTGCATTTTATTTTGTTTACTTTTTCGGTGGACAGATTTTTTCCGAGTTTTTCCCTTCATATTTCCCCCTCACTTTTTATTGTATAAGTTTTTTCCCTTTAGTTTCCCATCTTTTCTTTCTGCCTTCCTTCTTAAATCCACCTTTTTCTATTTTATTTCATGTTCTCCCTATTGTTATTCTCCTTTCTCTCTCTTCTCTTTATTCTTCTTTTCTTCTTTCTCCACTCTTTTGTATTCCGTCCCTCTCCTTTGTCTTTGTAACGTATCTCTCTCTCTCTCTCTCTCTCTCTCTCTCTCTCTCTCTCTCTCTCTCTCTCTCTCTCTCTCTCTCTCTCTCTCTCTCTCTCTCTCTCTCTCTCTCTCTCTCTCTCTCTTACCTATCTTCTTCCTTTCTTCTTTATTTTCTTTGTATCCTTCCTGTCTTCCTCTTCCTCTTTCGTTCTCCGTCTCTATCCCCCTTCGTTCTTTTGCATGGCTATATTTTTCACTCCTCTCTCTCTCTCTCTCTCTCTCTCTCTCTCTCTCTCTCTCTCTCTCTCTCTCTCTCTCTCTTATCCTTACATCGCTTAAACTATCTTCTGTTCCTTCCTTCCTTCCTTCCTTCATTCCTTCATTCATTCATTCATTCGTTAATTCCTTCCATCCATCCATCCTTCCTTCCCTCCTTTCTTCCTTCCATCATTCATTCATTCATTCATTCATTAATTCATTCATTCAATCACTCATTCATTTATTCATTCATTCCCTACCTCTCCCTCTCTCCTCTCCTTCCTTCCTTCCTTCCTTCCTTCCTTCCTTCCTTCCTTCCTTCCATATCTCCCTCCATCTAACCTCTATTTCCTATCCACCTAACTCCTACTGCTACCTTCCTTACCCTCCTTCTCCACTCCCTACGCCTCCCCGCCCCTCCTGCCGCGTTGCCGTCAGCAGTACCGTCACTGGCCAACCTTCAGTGCATTACAGCGGCAAAACAGCTCCGCGTATGCAGGTAGAAAGTGCCTCTACATCTGCGCCGGACAGCAGCCTCCAAAACAGCAGAGAGAGAGAGAGAGAGAGAGAGAGAGAGAGAGAGAGAGAGAGAGAGAGAGAGAGAGAGAGAGAGAGAGGGTTGGGGGGAGAAAGGGATTTAACGTTCTCTAAATGATCTTTCTCTTAACTTGAAATTGCCGAAAAAGAATAAGAAAACAACCATAACAGCAGCAGCAACAACAACAACAACAACAACAACAACAATAACAACAACAACAACAACAACAACAACAACAACAACAACAACAACAACAACAACAACAACAACAACAACAACAATAATAATAAGATGAAGACGAAGAACAAGAAGAACAGGAACAAGAATAATAAGAGAAAAATAAACATAAATAAAAAGAAGAAGAAGAAGAAGAAGAAAATGACGATGAAAACAATGACGAAGACAATAAATAAATGAAGAAGAAAAGAAAAGAAAAAAAAGGAAAAAGAAAAATAACTTTGAAAATATTAAAGGGAAGTAACAAACAATGAAAACGCCAACTAACCACTTAATCCTTAGAAGAGGAGGAAGAAGAGGAAGACGACGAAGAGCTAGAGGAGGAAGAGGACGACGACGAGGAGGAGGAGGAGGAGGAGGAGGAGGAGGAGGAAGAGGTGGAAAAATTACAGCAATCATAGAACAAATTGTCCCTCTGAGCAGGCGTTTCATCACCTTGTTCTCCTCCGTTCATTATTTTCCCTCAAATTGTTCGGGAGTGTGAGGGGAAATTGGGCGCCTTGTGAGGGATAATGGCCGTGATGTGTTAGAGAGAGAGAGAGAGAGAGAGAGAGAGAGAGAGAGAGAGAGAGAGAGAGAGAGAGAGAGAGAGAGAGAGAGAGAGAGAGAGAGAGAGAGAGCAAATACACTTAACACAAGGTAGGAAGGGACAAGAGGACCGGTAAATAGATAGATAGATAGATAGATAGATAGATAGATAGATAGATAGTCAGATAGATAAACAGGTGGATGGAGGGATAGACACATATACAGGCAGAAAAATAGACAGATAGATAAATAGATTGATAGCAAAGGAGAAAAGTAGCGAAGGAAGACAAGAGGAAAGAATTAAAAGACAGGCAGCAGAATGAGAAATTAAATAAAGAGATAAGAAAATATAAAATAAAAGTCAAAGCGAGAGGGAGAAGGAAATGAAAAAAAAAGAAGAAAGGAAAGACCGACATTTTGCTCGAACTGGACAAACGAAGATGGACAAAAAGATTAAGAAGAATAAGAAGAAAAAGATAAAACACAATACAAGTTGGACTGAAGAAGAAAACACACCAAAGAAAACAAAAGAAAGTTAAAAATAAAAAAAAGAAAGCAGAGAGAGGCAGACATTTTACTCAAATTGAAGAAACGAAGACAAAAAAAGCATTAATACGAATAAGAACAGAGGGAAAAAAATACTGAAAAAAACACGAAAGTTAGAGGAAATGGAAAAAAAAACACACCCAGAAAGAAAAAAAAGCGGAAAATAAAAGGAAAACAACAAAAAGAAACGAAAACGAACAAAAGATTAAGAAGAACATGAAAAAACACACGAAAGAAATTAGACAAAAAAAAAAAAAAAAGAAAAATAAGAGAAAGTTAAAAAGCAAAAATAAAACAAGGACAGACAGGCTTTTCTCTCCCCACGCCATGACAGGCTGGGGAGGACACCTGAAGGAAAGTGGAGAGAGAATGAATATTGCGGAGGAAAGTGTGGAAGAGAAGATTGGGTCGGTGATGGAGGGGCGGGAGACACTGGCTGATGGAGAAATGGAGGGAGGGAAGGAGGGAGGGAGGCAATGATGGTGACTGGATGGTGAAGGTGATAGATGGTGACGCTGAAGATGATGGTGAAGTGTCCTGGTGTGTTTTGTATGTCCTTGATGTCCTGGTGTTCTTAAAGGTGTAAATGTCCTGTGATGTCCTTTTGTATCCTATGAAAGAGTGGGTGTCCTATGGTGCTCGAAGTGTACTGTTGTCCTGTACCTCCTCCTCCTCCTCCTCCTCCTCCTCATCTTCCTCTCGTTGTTGTTGTTGTTGTTGTTGTTGTTGTTGTTGTTGTTGTTGTTGTTGTTGTTGTTGTCCTATTCAACCTTCTCTTCCTCCTCCTTTCTGTTGTCGCCTTA
This sequence comes from Scylla paramamosain, assembly GCF_035594125.1. Lineage (NCBI taxonomy): Eukaryota > Metazoa > Arthropoda > Malacostraca > Decapoda > Portunidae > Scylla > Scylla paramamosain. Next base: position 5,462,766 of record NC_087193.1, on the reverse strand, counting down.
TTCTCTTCCTCCTCCTCCTCCTCCTCCTCCTCCTCCTCCTCCTGGCTTACGGTGACAGGAACTCAATCAAAAAGAAGAGTAAATATAGGATTCCTCCCTGCCTCCCCCTGACACTTTTCGCTTGAGTGGAGGCAGTACAGTGCTATGCTGAGGTCTGAACTGCAAAAGAGCTCCTGGAAAACACCCTTGGGACCCTGGGGAGTAAGGGCCATTCTCTCCTGCCCACACTGCTTCCCGTAAAAGCCCTTATTTCATATTTAATTCCCAGCTCAGTCTCAACCGTGTTTATGTTTCAGGTCGCTTGATGAGAAATAGCTCTTTTTTTCTTTTTTTTTCTATTTTTCTCCATTTTTTCCCCTTCAGTTACCGGCCAAATGTCAAATATCGGAGCTGAAATGCTGGAAATTATAACATCCTACCTTTTTTTTTTCTTCTTCTTTCTTTCTTTTTTTTTTATTAAGTCGTACGTGATTTTTTTCAGGTGTGTTTTATTCTTTTTTTCGTAGTTCTTGTGTGTTTTTTATTCCTGATTCTTAATTCGTGGGGCGCAAAAAATACAGTCTGGCGGAGGAATGGCATTTAATGATGTCCGGCGCGCCCCAATATTTACCTTTCAGACTAATTTGTTGACGTTTTTACCGGAGAGAGAGAGAGAGAGAGAGAGAGAGAGAGAGAGAGAGAGAGAGAGAGAGAGAGAGAGAGAGAGAATCATGAAACATCTATTTTATCCATCGCCACTACCAGCACCTCTCTCTCTCTCTCTCTCTCTCTCTCTCTCTCTCTCTCTCTCTCTCTCTCTCTCTCTCTCTCTCTCTCTCTCTCTCATAACCTCACCAGGATAGCCACTTTCCTGCTCTCTGCCTCCTTCATTATCCTTATTATCTCCTCTTTTCTTTATCACGAATTATGCTCCGTTACTTTCTCTCTCTCTCTCTCTCTCTCTCTCTCTCTCTCTCTCTCTCTCTCTCTCTCTCTCTCTCTCTCTCTCTCTCTCTCTCTCTCTCTCTCTCTAATGCCTTATTTGCGTGTTTATTTTTATCTTTCATTTATTTTCTTATCTTATCTCTTCAGTGTGTGTGTGTGTGTGTGTGTGTGTGTGTGTGTGTGTGTGTGTGTGTGTGTGTGTGTGTGTGTGAGCGTGCGCGGGCGCCCTCACCACCAGGTCACTTCCCGCATAACTAATTACCGTCCGGGGCTCTTTAATTAATGGGAGAGTCTACTATAATTAATCTTGAGGGTAATGGAAGTCTCTCTCTCTCTCTCTCTCTCTCTCTCTCTCTCTCTCTCTCTCTCTCTCTCTCTCTCTCTCTCTCTCTCTCTCTCTCTGGTTTTCTTCATTTTCATCTCCATTTTCTTATATTTTTACATCCTCCTCCTCCTCCTCCTCCTCCTCCTCCTCCTCCTCCTCCTCCTCCTCCTCCTCCTCCTCCTCCTTCTAATCCTCCTCTTTTCTCATCTACTCTTCATCTCTTCTTTATGATGTAATTACTTTTTTCCTCTTATTTTTTGTTTTGTTTTGTGCATTCTTTATCATTTTATATCTTCGTCTTGTTCTTGTTTTTGTTTTTTTTGTTCTTTGTCTTGTTGTTTTTGTTGTTTGTTGTTGTTGATGTTGTTGTTGTTGTTGTTGTTGTTGTTGTTGTTGTTGTTGTTGTTGTTGTTGTTGTTGTTCTGTTACCTTTGTTTATTTCTTTTGCAGGTTTTGCGTCCCGTTTTCAGTTTCGGGAAAAAAAAAAACGGGGAGTGAAAGAGACCGGGAAGGTTGTTTTCGCTCGCCAGTTCTCCTTCCTCCTCCTCCTCCTCCTCCTCCTCCTCCTCCTCCTCCTCCTCCTCCTCCTCCTCCTCCTCCTCCTCCTTCTCCTCCTAGTCTTGCATCTTCATTATCATTATTATTCTACCTCTTATTGAACACACACACACACACACACACACACACACACACACACACACACACACACACACACACACACACACACACACACACACACACGCATCAGGAGCAAGACTAATGTTTATAGAGGCAATTAAGTTATTACGAGTCGTATACAAAATTACTTTATCGTATTGTGTCAAATTATGTGTTTACGAGGTGTGCTTTGTTGCTGTTATTGCTATTGTTATTATTGTTATTATTATTATTATTATTATTATTATTATTATTATTATTATTATTATTATTATTATTATTATCATTTATGGTAGTAGTAGTAGTAGTAGGAGTAATAGTAATAGTACCAGTAGTAGTAATGAAGAAATCAAAGAAATGAAGAAAATGAAATAATTGAAAATATATGATCATTTTCTTTTCTTTCCGCCAATGTTTTTAGTGAAAAATAAATAAGAATAGAGAAAGATTAATTAGGGGACGTTAGATCTCTCTCTCTCTCTCTCTCTCTCTCTCTCTCTCTCTCTCTCTCTCTCTCTCTCTCTCTCTCTCTCTCTCTCTCTCTCTCTCTCTCTCTCTCTCTCTCTCTCTCTCTCTCTCTCTCTCTCTCACACACACACACACACACACACACACACACACACACACACACACACACACACACACACACACACACACACAAATGTATTCCCTTTCCAGTGTTGCCGCTTTGATGAGTTTTGCTAAAGTTTCATATGCTTGAGTTTTCTATAATGTTCTTTGATTAGCCATGTTTGCTCTCTCTCTCTCTCTCTCTCTCTCTCTCTCTCTCTCTCTCTCTCTCTCTCTCTCTCTCTCTCTCTCTCTCTCTCTCTCTTCCACGAAAGCTATGAATGAAAATAAACTGATTCGTAACACAAGATAACGAGAAAATAAAGAGGAAAGATAGAAAGATGAAAGGATAGAGGAAAAGAAAGAAAGAAGGAAGGACAGACACAGACAAACAGAGAAAAGAAAAACAAAGATATATAGAAAGATAAAGAGACGAATAAAAAAGACACAGAAAGGAAAAAAAGAAAGAAAGAGAAGATTAAACCAAACTAAACGAAAGAAAGGAAGAAAATAACCTCTCTAATTGTTTGCTTTCTCTCTCTTCCTCTTCTTCCTTCTCTTTCTGCCTGTGCTTCGCTTCTTGGTAATGTGAGAGAGTGAGAGAGTGAGAGAGGGGAGACAAAAGTGTGAAAGGAGGGTAATCTGGCTTTATTTCTCTCATTATCTCACCGTATTTATCATGCTCTTCTCTCGGGTCAACACAAACAGAGAGAGAGAGAGAGAGAGAGAGAGAGAGAGAGAGAGAGAGAGAGAGAGAGAGAGAGAGAGAGAGAGAGAGAGAGAGACAGTTAGTTTTTTATAATTTCTTTATTTTCTTTTCGTTTTTCTCGTAAATTTTCTTTCCTAATTTACGTTGAGAGAGAGAGAGAGAGAGAGAGAGAGAGAGAGAGAGAGAGAGAGAGAGAGAGAGAGAGAGAAATGGAAAGTCTATTTTTCCCCTTTTTTTTTGGTCTAGTGTTTATTTTCCTCCTGTTATTTTCCATTCCTCTTCAATTCCCTGTTTTTTTTCTATCTTTTTATTTATTTATCTCTTATTTGTGTCATCTCGTCACTGTTCCTTTCATATTTTTCTCTATTTTGTTTCTCTTTTCGTCTACTTCTATTCTACTCTATTCTTTTACTTGTGTGTCATCTTGCGTCACTACTCTCTCTCTCTCTCTCTCTCTCTCTCTCTCTCTCTCTCTCTCTCTCTCTCTCTCTCACCACGTATATCTCTCGTTTTCTGTTTCGTTATCGTATTTTTCCGCTTATTAACGATGTTTCCCTTTTAGCATACATCAAGAAGGGCCGGAGAATGCCTCCCTTCCAACCTCTCCCTCTCCCTCTCACTCTCACTCCCCTCTCTCCCACCAGCTGAGTACTAATATCCATATCAACTACAGGTGCTCTCTCTCTCTCTCTCTCTCTCTCTCTCTCTCTCTCTCTCTCTCTCTCTCTCTCTCTCTCTCTCTCTCTCTCTCATATGTTACTCCTATCTTTCTCTCTCCTCTTTCCTTTCCTCTCCTTCATATCTTGCACTTTTCTCCTTTTTTTCTCCATTTATCCTTCCTTCCTCCTTCCTTTAGTTTCCTTCCCCCTCTCTCTCTCTCTCCCCCTCTCTCTCTCTCTCTCTCTCTCTCTCTCTCTCTCTCTCTCTCTCTCTCTCTCTCTCTCTCTCTCTTGTCATTTTTTCTATACTTTCTTCATTCCCTCCTTTCTTCCTCCTCTTTCCTTCTCTTCTTCCTTCCTTCCTTCTTACCCTCCCCCTTACCAGGACAACCCCGGGCCTTCAGTCACCTAAGAGAGAGAGAGAGAGAGAGAGAGAGAGAGAGAGACAGACCCCTTTCCACCAATTTGCTTTACGAGTAGGAAATAGGTGAGCGAAAGAGAGAGAGAGAGAGAGAGAGAGAGAGAGAGAGAGAGAGAGAGAGAGAGAGAGAGAGAGAGAGAGAGAGAGTAAAAAGAGATGGCGGTCAGGAAGGGACAACGCGAGACCGCTGCTTTACGAGAGAGAGAGAGAGAGAGAGAGAGAGAGAGAGAGAGAGAGAGAGAGAGAGAGAGAGAGAGAGAGAGAGAGAGAGAGAGAGAGAGAGAAGATTAGATGTAAGTGCTGAGGGAAGAGGGGAGGGTAATGGGGGGTAGGGGGGAGAGGAGGGGGATGAGAGTAAGAAGTGGGGTGTGAGTATGACCTGCTGAGGTTGCTGATTGTCTAGGGTGAGAGAGAGAGAGAGAGAGAGAGAGAGAGAGAGAGAGAGAGAGAGAGAGAGAGAGAGAGAGAGAGAGAGAGAGAGAGAGAGAGAGTACGAAGCGAGGGGCTGATAATAGCATTAACTTCTCCTCCTCCTCCTCCTCCTTCTCCTCCTCCTCCTCCTCCTCCTCCTCCTCCTCCTCCTCCTCCTCCTCCTCCTCCTCCTGATCTAACAATACAAGATACACACACACACACACACACACACACACACACACACACACACACAAGGTCATAAAAATCACATAGGTTCACACAGTATAACTCAAGGTCACGCCAGGTCACATCAGGTCACGCACTATCATGATCTGACCTCGCCGCGATAAGAGGTCACGCAGGTCACGACAATATGGTGTGTTTCCCGCTGCGTAACATCTGAGAGGCACTGTATCTTATCAGGGAGGGAGTCGAGGAGGAAGGGATAGGGAGAGGGAGGGTGGGGAGAGGGAGATAGGAAGGGCAGAAGAGAGTGAAGGAAGGAGGAAGGAAGAGAGAGAAGGAATGAGGGAGGAAAGGAGAGGAGGGAGGAAAAGGACAGATAAAGGGAGTAAGGGGGAGAGGAAGAAAGGAGTTGGACAGGGAGAAAGGGAGAGGGAGGAAAGGAGGTAAATAGGTAGGGAGGGAGATAGAGGTAGGATGTGAGAGAGAGAGAGAGAGAGAGAGAGAGAGAGAGAGAGAGAGAGAGAGAGAGAGAGAGAGAGAGAGAGAGAGAGAGAGGGTGTGAGTGTAGATAGAAGGGTTGATCTTTTTTCAGGTGTTGATGATTAGCGGCGCTGACCCGTGTAAGTGTTTATTAGAGTTTTTATTTGTTTACATTTGACCCTGCTGTTCTTTCTCACTTTATCAGTCAAGTAGTGAATCAGTTTTGTATGCTATTCTA
>NC_087193.1:5437183-5444683 GCF_035594125.1 Scylla paramamosain | reverse complement strand
TGTGAATATAAAAAAGAAAATGCGTGTCCCTCAGTGTTATTCCAGGTTAGGACGTGTAAAGGAAGGGTTGTGTGTGTGTCTGTGTGTGTGTGTGTGTGTGTGTGTGTGTGTGTGTGTGTGTGTGTGTGTGTGTGTTTGTGTGTGTTCGTACGTAGCCAGTCTCTTTGAGCAAGGATTTTGAAAGTGTGTGACTATCAGAGAGAGAGAGAGAGAGAGAGAGAGAGAGAGAGAGAGAGAGAGAGAGAGAGAGAGAGAGAGAGAGAGAGAGAGAGAGAGAGAGAGAGAGAGAGAAAAGCAAAAATACCTTTCACACTTTTCTTTACTTCCTTCTTTCTTATTTCTCTTTACTATTTATAGACCGATGTATTGGAGTTTTACCCTTCCTCCTCCTCCTCCTTCTCCTCCTCCTCCTCCTCCTCCTCCTCCTCCTCCTCCTCCTCCTCCAGCGGCAGCCAATCTCGCAGCCCTCCTCGGCGGCGTCGTTCCAAGGGTCCTCAGGGGCGTTGCGGTATTGTGACTTCTGCGCCTTCTGCAGGAGCGGCGTTTGTGGGGAGAGAGGCGCGGCGATTCCCCAGGAGGAGGAGGAGGAGGAGGAGGAGGAGGAGGAGGAGACGACATCAGGGGAAGAAGACAAAAGAGAAAGGATATATGAGAGAGAGAGAGAGAGAGAGAGAGAGAGAGAGAGAGAGAGAGAGAGAGAGAGAGAGAGAGAGAGATTAGGAGGGGAGAGAAGGGAGAGGATAATGATTAATTAGTTAGGTAGCTGAGTATTGTTACGAGAGGACCAGACCAGAGAGAGAGAGAGAGAGAGAGAGAGAGAGAGAGAGAGAGAGAGAGAGAGAGAGAGAGAGAGAGAGAGAGAGAGAGAGAGAGAGAGAGAGAATCAGTTCAGTCAGCCAGGTAACTGTTCCTTCCTTCTCTCTTGATTAACTCTCATTCATTCGCTCAAATCTTCGCCTCATTTTACTAGGAAACTTTCTTGATTAAAAGCCAGAATTACGTCTCTGGTCTCCCCTCGTCTCCTTCCCCTCTACTTCCCCTCTACCTCCTCTCTTCTCCTCCCCTCTCACCGTTAAATCGCATCTCTCTCTCTCTCTCTCTCTCTCTCTCTCTCTCTCTCTCTCTCTCTCTCTCTCTCTCTCTCTCTCTCTCTCTCTCTCTCTCTCTCTCTCTGTCAGTGTGTTCGCTTCTCTATTAAACTCTAAAGTCTTTCCTCAGTGTGTCTGTGAATGTATGTATGTAGGTTTAGTTGGTGTGTGTGTGTGTGTGTGTGTGTGTGTGTGTGTGTGTGTGTGTGTGTGTGTGTGTGTGTGTGTGTGTGTGTGTGTCTGTGTTATTCTCTCGTCTGTTTTTTTCTCTATTTTATTCTTATTTCTAATTTCTCTTGATTTCTTTTCTTTTTTTTTCTTTGATTTAATTTTTTTCTTGTCTGTGGTTCTTGCCTGCCTGAATCTCTCTCTCTCTCTCTCTCTCTCTCTCTCTCTCTCTCTCTCTCTCTCTCTCTCTCTCTCTCTCTCTCTCTCTCTCTCTCTCTCTCTCTCTCTCAAAACACCTGCATTTTCACACTTTCAAGTCTCGTTCTTTCTTTCTTCCTTTCCTCCTCTATTTTCCTTCCCTAAAATTTTCCTCCCTCTGTCCTAATCCTTATTTTCACGCCTGACTTTTCCTTCATTTCGCTCTCCCTGCTTCTCCCTCTCATTTTCTTTCCCTATCCACCGATTTCTATTCCTCTCACCCTCCTCCTCCTCCTCCTCCTCCTCCTCCTCCTCCTCCTCCTCCTCCTCCTCCTCCTCCTCCTCCTCCTCCCTCTCTTCCTTCCTTCCTTTCTCTATTTCTCTCTGCCAATTCCCTGAAACACATAAAACTTCATCCCAATTTATCTAAAGATACCCAAAGGAAGATTTGGTGAGAGAGGGAGGGGGGAGGAAGGAAGGAAGGAAGGAGGGAAGGATAAAAGAAAGGGGAAGGAAGAAATAGAGGAAGGAGAAGTGAGGAGAAGGAAGGAAAGCAGGGCAGGAAGAAAGGAAGAAGAGGAAGAAGGAATGAAGGAAGAGGTGAAGAGGAAGGCGAGGGAGAGAGAGAGAGAGAGAGAGAGAGAGAGAGAGAGAGAGAGAGAGAGAGAGAGAGAGAGAGAGAGAGAGAGAGAGAGAGAGAGAGAGAGAGAGAGAGAGAGAGAGAGAGAGAGAGAGAGAGAGAGAGAGAGAGAGAGAGAGAGAGAGAAAGGAACGAATTAGCCACATTTCTTATATTCCCAGAGAGAGAGAGAGAGAGAGAGAGAGAGAGAGAGAGAGAGAGAGAGAGAGAGAGAGAGAGAGAGAGAGAGAGCAAAGATTCTAAATACAAAGAAGAACAAAAAGTAACCAAACAGAATTAAAATGCGACAAAGACGAAAGGAATATTGTGGAAAGGAGGAGGAGGAGGAGGAAGAGGAGGAGGAAGAGGAGGAGGAGGAGAAGGAAGAGGAAATGAAGACAAATTAAGAGGTAGAAAAGTAGAAAGTATAACTGAAGGAAAAAGATGAAAGAACACACACACACACACACACACACACACACACACACACACACACACACACACACACACACACACACACACACACACACACACACACACACAACCAATTACACAACTGCTACAAAATGTCCACGCAAACTTATTTAATTATTCATTCTACCTTCCCTCTCTCCTCCTCCTCCTCCTCCTCCTCCTTCTCCTCCTCCTCTTCCTGCCTTCGTTTGCTGGGGTGTGTTTAAGAAGGAGTCTTTCACACTTTTCCATGTCCAACTTACCTTAAGACAACACAAACTTTACCTGCAAATTAAACAAGCAAACACCTTGATGAGTGGCTCCTCAGGTTTGCTTCCTTACACACACACACACACACACACACACACACACACACACACACACACACACACACACACACACACACACACACACACACACACACACCTGCTTGACTTTCCTATCCTGAGTTCACAAGTTGTTCCTCTCTGTCTGTCTGTCTGTCTGTCTGTCTGTCTGTCTGTCTGTCTGTCTGTCTGTCTGTCTGTCTGTCTGTCTGTCTGTCTGTCTGTCTGTCTGTCTCTCTCTCTCTCTCTCTCTCTCTCTCTCTCTCTCTCTCTCTCTCTCTCTCTCTCTCTCTCTCTCTCTCTCTCTCTCTCTCTCTCTCTCTCTCTCTCTCTCTCTCTCTCTCTCTCTCTCTCTCTCTCTCTCTCTCTCTCTCTCTACAAGGTCCTTCTGTTTCTTTCGTTATCTTCTTTACTTTTCTTTTGTGTTTGTTTGTTTGTGTGGTTATTCTTTTCTTCATATTTCTTATTTTTTTTCTTTTCAATTTTTTTCTTATTTTATGGGGCTTCTTAAGTTGTTTTTGTTGTTTTTTTTCTCTTCTGAAGTCTTTTTTCCTGCTTTTTTCTTTCTTTCTTCTTTCTTTGTGTCCTTAAATTCCTCGCTTTAACATTTTCCCTTTTCTTTTTATTCATTTTCTTTTTGTTTTTCCTTTCTGTCTTGTGTGTTTTTCCTTTTATTTTTTTCTTCACTTTTATAAACACTTTCGCTTTCAGAGAGAGAGAGAGAGAGAGAGAGAGAGAGAGAGAGAGAGAGAGAGAGAGAGAGAGAGAGAGAGAGAGAAATAAGAACCTGAATAAGAAAAATCAAGAAAAATGGAAGATTGTATAGAAGAAATCAAGGAAAAGCAAACATATACAACGAGAGAGAGAGAGAGAGAGAGAGAGAGAGAGAGAGAGAGAGAGAGAGAGAGAGAGAGATACGTTCCTGGGGCAGAGCAAAGCGGCCACAGAATGAATATGACAAAACTTTCCTCATTGGTGATCAAGTTTCTTTCTCTTCCGAGGCGAGCTTCACGAGTCTCATTTGCTTCACTGTGAGCTTCGCGGCGGCCAGTGAAGCCTCCCGCCCATGCCTCCCGCTACTACACCCTCCTCCTCCTCCTCCTCCTCCTCCTCCTCCTCCTTCCTTCTTCTCTTCCTCTTCTACCTTCTACTTCGTCTTTTCTTTCATTCGTCATTTTTTTTTTCGTATTCTTACATTTTTTGTTTTGTTTTTCTTCCTTCTTCTTGCTCCTCATCTTCCTCTTCTTCCTGCTCCTTCTTCTTTCCTCTTATCTTGTCTTGGATTCTTTTTTCTTTTTTTTTATTTCTCTCCGTCTCCTCTTCCTTCTCTTGTCTTTGCTTCCTCCTCCACCTTCTTCGCCTCTTCTTCTTCTTCTTCTTCTTCTTCTTCTTCTTCTTCTTCTTCTTCTTCTTCTTCTTCTTCTTCTTCTTCTTCTTCTTCTTTTATTCTTTCCTTTTGTTTCCTCCTGTTCTTCCTCTTCATCTTCCCACATTTCTCCTCATAATCTTCGCCTTCGTCTTGTTTCCTTTCATTTTTATCCTCCACGCTTTCTTTTTCCTCTTTCGTCTTTCTTTTTCCTTCTTTTTTTGTTGTTACTCATTGCTTGCTCTCTCTCTCTCTCTCTCTCTCTCTCTCTCTCTCTCTCTCTCTCTCTCTCTCTCTCTCTCTCTCTCTCTCTCATGTTTCTAAGTTTCCAAATTTTTCATACTCCCTTTTCTAGTCGCTTTTTTTTCCTATTTTTACCCTTTTCTTTACTTTTTCCTTTTCTTTCCTTTCTTTCCCTATTGGTATTACAGAGGCAAGAATGTTTTTCCCTTCGTATCACCAGACTTCTTTCCTTCCTCCTTTTTTTCCTCTACCACCAACCAGGGAGAGGAGGAGGAGGAAGAAGAGGAGGAGGAAGAGGAGGAGGAGGAGGAGGAGGAGGAGGAGGAGGAGGAAGGAGAGGATGACGAGGAGGGTGGTGGGAGAAGTAGTGGAGGGAGAGAAACGAACAAAGGCTGAGGCGATGGAGGTAAAGGGAGGGGAGGGAGTGAGAGAGGGGAGAGGGGAGAGGGGAGAGGTGGAATGGGTGCTGAGAGAGAATAGGGTGAATGGTGAATGGAAGTTGGAAGGAGGGAATGGGAGAGTGAGGTGAGGGGGTGAGTGGCTCGGTAGGAGGAGAAGAAAAAATAAGAATACAAAGGAATACAAAGGAAGACCAAACAGCAACAGACCTTGAGGAAGAGGAGGAGGAAGAGTGAAGGAAGATGAAGAAACAACTCAAGAAATTACGAAATGCAAAGAAAATGTAAGAAATAGTGAGGTGAATCTCTCTCTCTCTCTCTCTCTCTCTCTCTCTCTCTCTCTCTCTCTCTCTCTCTCTCTCTCTCTCTCTCTCTCTCTCTCTCTCTCTCTCTCTCTCTCTCTCTCTCCATTCGTAGAAGACCTGTGGCGAGCAAATGAACTGAGTCAATAAATAATGAATAACAAAATGAATAACTCACGCTGTTTCTTGATAAAAATGAAAGAGGATAAATCAATTTGTCGCAAGAGTAACTTCTCTCCATTACACCTTCCATTTTGTAGCAGTAGTAGCAATAGTAGTAGTAGTAGTAGTAGTAGTAGCAGTAGTAGTAATGACGGCAGTGAGAGCGATGATGATAACAATAATAACAATGACAAAAGAACAACAAAACAAAAAAAAAGGAGAAGAAAAGGAAAAGTAAACAACAGTACATCCAGTTACACACACACACACACACACACACACACACACACACACACACACACACACACACACACACACACACAGACAGACAAAATGATGGTAGGGTTGATAGTAAGAACAATGTGGAGAGGAAGAGTAAGACAACGAAGAAGCACAGGAGGAAGAGAAGAAGGAGGAGAAGGAGGAGGAGGAGGAGGAGGAGGATGAGGAGGAGGAGGAGGAGGAGGAGGAGGAGGTAGTGTCGAATTTATAGAGGAAAGGAAGGGACGCGAATCCTGAAGGAATGTTGAAATGACAAACCTCCTCCTCCTCCTCCTCCTCCTCCTCCTCCTCCTCCTCCTCCTCCTCCTCCTCCTCCTCCTCCTCCTCCTCCTTTCCCAGAGTCACGTGATCAATAGGTGTCGGGGTGGAGGGTACCAAGGAGGATGGGGGGAGAGGGGGATTGGGGTGTTTGGAAGGTGCGGGGGGGTGTGGGGGTTGGGTACGATGGCAGTTAATTGAAGGATGACAAATAGTTTTGGAAACCTTATTTTTGGTGCGTTCTCCGGCTCGATTTTCTCCTTTTCTTTTTTTGTTATTATTTTTTAATTTAAATTTTTTTTATCTTTGTTTTTATTTTTTCATTCGTCGTCTTTTTTTCATTTTTCGTTGTGTTTTCTTCGATTTTGTCTTTTCTTTTCTTCACTTTTAATTTCCTTTCAATTTGTTTCCTTTGCTGTTATTATTATTATTGTTATTATTGTTATTATTATTATTATTATTATTATTATTATTATTATTATTATTATTATTATTATTATCATCATTACTGATGATTCTTTTGTAGTAATAGTAGTAATAGCAGTAGTAGTAGTAGTAGTAGTACCAGCAGCAGCAACACCCGTACCAGTAGTAGTAGTAGTAGTAGTAGTAGTAGTAGTAGTAGCAGTAATAGTAGTAGCAGTATTTTATTTTTATCATATTTATTTATTTTCTTATTGCCACTACAACTAATAAATCTATTACAATAAAAATAACAACAATAATCATATCGTAATTTAGACGAGAACTTCTCGTGGAGCCCTGGCCGTGATCGTATAGTGGTTAGTACATTGCGTTGTGGCCGCAATAACCCAGGTTCGAATCCTGGTCACGGCAAATCTACTATTTTACTTTCATTTGTGTATTTTCTCTTTCTCTCTCTTTCTCTCTTTCTCTCTCTCTCCCTCGTTCGTCCCTCTCTCTCTCTCCTAGAAGTAATGCTAAGAAGAAGGAGAATATAAAGAATATAAAAACGAAGAAGGAAAGGGAAGAAAGAAAGAAGAAATAGAAGAAAACAAAGAAAGAAGTAGATGATGAAGTAATAATCAAAATAATAATAATAATAATAATAATAATAATAATAATAATAATAATGAAACAGACGAGTATCATCACCATCATCATCACCATCATCATCATCATCATCACCACCACCACCACCACCACCACCACCATCAGCCCAGCAGGTGAAGCAGTCAGTAATGAGCCGGACAGGTATGCATCACGTGCCACTCATTACCTCTCTCACCTGTATTTTTTTTATTGTCATTCATAACATCATATTTGGATGTAATTATTCTCAATGTATACTTTTTCTTCCTCCCTTTTTATCTTGCTCTTTTTATCTCTCCTTGAATTACTTCCTTTTTTTTCTCTCTCTCTCTCTAGTCTTTCCCTCTCTCTTTTTCCTCTCTCTATCTCTCTATCTCTCCTCCAGTAATGTCTTCGCTAATTTAAACATCAAGTACTCTAGTTAATTGGATATTGAAGCGTCCTTCTCTGCTATTTTTCCCATGTCTATTTTTCCCTTTTATCATTATTTTCCCTTCCTTCCCCTGCAACGCTCCCTCGCATCTTCGTATTTTTCGAGTCAAATTTCCAGAGAGAGAGAGAGAAAGAGAGAGAGACCAAGAGAA
>NC_087193.1:5429683-5432183 GCF_035594125.1 Scylla paramamosain | reverse complement strand
CTGTTTCTTTTTTCAGGGGTGGGGTGATGCGGTGTGCCAGGGGGGGACGGGGGAGGTGGAGGCGTGATTTATACTTGTCCCAGACGTGTTTCATGGAAGTGTGGAATATTGTATGGATCAGCGAGTCTCTGTCTGGCGGAGTGGCGGAGTGGCGGAGTGGTGGAGCGATACTGAACTGTCCCCGTGTCACTCCAATCGTTATTCATCGTTACTCACGCCTCCACATTCCCCTCCTCACCTCTTCCACCCTACCTCCACATCCCGCATTCTCTCCTCCACTTCTCCCGCTCCCCACCTCCACCTTCCCTCCACATCCCTTGCTCTCTCGTCGTCTCGTCCACCTCTCTCCGTCCCTCCACCTGCCACACCCAACTTCTCCACCTGGTTCCTCTTACCTCACCTTTCCACGTAATTTCACCTCGTGCTTGTGGATTACCAGGTAAAGTCCAGGTATGAATCTTAACCATGCTTATTTAACCTAACTACCTGAATTATCACCTTTACCTGTCCAGCGTAACTTACCTAGGCGACTTGATTTTATTTTTTTACCTGCCAGATTTAATTTACCTGTCTGTTATAACTTCTGTGGGTAGTGACCTCACTTTTATTTGTTGTATGCTCATAATTTACTTAACTTCAAACTTCTTCACCTTTCCTAACTTAATATCTGTTGAAATTTCAGAGCTAGCCAACCTCACCTGTCCTTTCTTGAGCAGTACCTAACTTTACCTATGTTAACTCATTAATACCTAAAGTTACCTGTCCTGATTGATATAACTTCAGTAATATCTAACTTTACCTGTCCTACCTTGAGCAATACCAAATTTTACCTGTACTAAGACAAATATAACCTTTACCTAATTTTACCCATCTTCACCTGCGTTAACACAAATTTAACCTGACTTCACCTTCCCTTCCTAACCTTACTCGCCTGCCACTCACATATAAACAAACCTAACCACACTGATCCGATTCCTAACTGCATTTCTTAACCCTATCGAGCGCACTCACACCTTACAGCTTCTAACTTCCCTCCTCCTACCTGTGAATTAAGCCACTAACCTTACCTCATATTACACCTTGTTACCTGCCGCACCTTATATTACACACCTGCCTCCCTCACACACCTGAGAGAGCGGCGTTAATACCTGCAATCTCACCTTAATAGTTTATCGTAGCAGGTGTATTGTGTGAACTTTTAGCTGAAGAGGAAATGGAGGAGGTGATGGTGGTGGTGGTGGTGGTGGTGGAAGAGGAAAAGGAAGAAAAAGGGAAGAGAAGAGGGAAAGAAGGAATGAAAAGAAGAATAAGAAGAACGAGAAACACAAGAAAAAGGAAGAAAGAAAAAAGAAAAAAACAAAATAACACCAAATAGGAAAAAAGAAAGAAAAATTATGAAGAACACAAGGATAACTGGAAAGAGGAGAAGGAGGAGGAGGAGGAGGAGGAGGAGAAGGAGGAGGAGGACAAGTATAGCAGCAATTACGACAAGAAAACCAAAAAGGACAAGGAAGATTAGAGGAGGAGGAAGAGGAGGAGGAGGAGGAGGAGGAGGAGGAGGAGGAGGAGGAGGAGGAGGAGATAACAAGGCGCCCTTAACACAGCTCCTTCACGCCCTAAAGACGCCGATAGCTAAGGCGTTCACTTGAGTCTCCCAAGAGGCCGGCAAGAGTAATGAAAAGCACCTCTTACCTGCTTCCTCTTCCTCTTCCTCCTCACCTCCTTGTGGGAAGATGGTGGGACAAGAGGAGGCCCGTGTGTGTGTGTGTGTGTGTGTGTGTGTGTGTGTGTGTGTGTGTGTGTGTGTGTGTTTCGTCTTTCGTCACGTTCTTCTTTTGTTATTTCTTGTTCTTGTTTTTTTCTTGTTTTCTTGTTTTCTTGTTTTTCTTTTTTCTTCTTCTTCTTCTTCTTCTTCTTCTTCTTCTTCTTCTTCTTCTTCTTCTTCTTCTTCTTCTTCTTCTTCTTCTTCTTCTTCTTCTTCTTCTTCTTCTTCTTCTTCTTCTTCTTCTTCTTCTTCTTCTTCTTCTTCTTCTTCTTCTTCTTCTTCTTCTTCTTCTTCTTCTTCTTCTTCTTCTTCTTCTTCTTCTTCTTCTTCTTCTTCTTCTTCTTCTTCTTCTTCTTCTTCTTCTTCTTCTTCTTCTTCTTCTTCTTCTTCTTCTTCTTCTTCTTCTTCTTCTTCTTCTTCTTCTTCTTCTTCTTCTTCTTCTTCTTCTTCTTCTTCTTCTTCTTCTTCTTCTTCTTCTTCTTCTTCTTCTTCTTCTTCTTCTTCTTCTTCTTCTTCTTCTTCTTCTTCTTCTTCTTCTTCTTCTTCTTCTTCTTCTTCTTCTTCTTCTTCTTCTTCTTCTTCTTCTTCTTCTTCTTCTTCTTCTTCTTCTTCTTCTTCTTCTTCTTCTTCTTCTTCTTCTTCTTCTTCTTCTTCTTCTTCTTCTTCTTCTTCTTCTTCTTCTTCTTCTTCTTCTTCTTCTTCTTCTTCTTCTTCTTCTTCGTCAGCCCCCATGAT
>NC_087193.1:5414683-5422183 GCF_035594125.1 Scylla paramamosain | reverse complement strand
TCGGCCGCAGGTTCTCCACGATGGGTGCTCCGCCGTGTCCATCATTCCTATCATAGTCCCCGCCGCCCACCATTTCAAACTCCGTGCCTTTGTTCCACACCCCCAGCAGGCGGGAGTGGCGGTAGGAGGGCCCCGTCTCCCCGCTACAGAGGAGGAGGAACTGCCGGGCGAGCTCCGTGTCTGGCGTGAGGCGGATGTACACCGTGCCGCCCTCCGCTCCCGCCCACGCCAGCGTCAGGAAGACCAGGCTCGAGGTGTAGTCCAGTAGATGAACCAAGGCCTCGTGCTGGGGCGAGAGAGGGGGTTAGAGAGAGAGAGAGAGAGAGAGAGAGAGAGAGAGAGAGAGAGAGAGAGAGAGAGAGAGAGAGAGAGAGAGAGAGAGAGAGAGAGAGGGGGGGTGGGGAAGGGGGATGAAAGTCTTATATCACGTCTTGTGGTTATCTGTTCTTACTATGTAATTTTGTCATTCTCCTCCTCTTCCTTCAATATCTCCTCCTCTTCCTCTTCCCCCTCCTCCTCCTCTTCTCACAGCTAAGCACTACTACTACTACTACTACCGCTACTACTGCTGCTACCTCCACCTCCACCACCACCACCACCAGGGGCAAAGGGAAGGGTTTTCTCGCGCCATTAACCCTTCCACCAACTGCTTTTGGGTTCGCATGAAAAGATTAGGATTTAGCTGTGCTCCAGTGAAGGGGAGGCGAAGGGAAGAATGCTGCACGACTCCCCATCTCACCTCCCCGCTCAGAGACAAGGGTTCGAATCCACCTAAGTTCATATATTCTTTAAACCTCCCTAAAAAAAAAAAAAAAAAAGAGAGAGAAAGAGAGAGGAAAGGTGTTTTTTTTTTTTTTTAAGAATAGGTGTAGAATTTGTTTTCTTTATATACGAGTATGTGTGTGTGTGTGGGGGGGATTGTTAGCTTAAGTCCTCGTGTGGTTAATTCTTTTGTTGAGGGAGAGAAAGAGAATGCGAGAGAATGGGAAGTAAGGGAAAAGATATTCTCTGTTATACCTGGATCTGCCCCGCTCTGGCTTACCTGTGCCGGGTGTAAATGAATTGTGAAAAAGGTGTGAGAGGTGAAGAGGAAGAGGAGTACGAGTAGTAGTAGAGGAGGAGGAGGAGGAGAGAAGTAAGAGCTGCAGGTGATGGTGTAACAAAGATGTGAAGGGAAATAATGAAACGAAAAACAGTGTGAGAGGCACGTGAGGAGAGAAGATTAGAGGAAACAAAAAGAATGTGAAGGAGAGCAGGAAATAAGAAACATTGTAAAAAGAGAGAGAGAGAGAGAGAGAGAGAGAGAGAGAGAGAGAGAGAGAGAGAGAGAGAGAGAGAGAGAGAGAGAGAGAGAGAGAGAGAGAAACAAATGAACTTAAAGAAACAAGTAAAAGAAAAAGGACAAATAAAACGATTAAAACAAACAAATACTATTATAAAAAGAGAAAAAAAAGGAAAAACAAATACACAACCCGCTCCCCGTATCCCATTCCCTTCTGACTACCCCCACCACATCCCCTCACTCCACACACCACACCCCCTCCCACTCTTCACTCCACCCTTTCAATCCCCCCCAAACACTACCCCTAAACACTACACCCCATCCCCCTCCCTCCCCAACCCCCTGGCAGCGCTCTCGTGGCCAAACACTCACCGGAATCAAGTGTGTAGGCGCGGGCGTAGATTCTGTCTGATCTTCGAGGGCGTGGAGGTGGACTAGGCCTTCGCGGAGGGAGAGTCTGGCGCGCCGCGAGCTGTGCGTGGCCCCCTCCTCGCCCCCCTCTCGCTGGTGCTGCGCCGCTCCCACCCGCCCCTCCTCCAGCAGAGTCTTCACGGGGTCTCCCAAACGGCGCAGAGTCTCCACCTGCCAGATAGACAACGCACAGACAGACAGACAGACAGACAGACTGGGGAGAGTGGATGGATAGATAGGTAGACTGTTAAATTAGAGCTAAAAAGTATATAGGTAGATGGGTAGATTGATAGATTAATAGATAAATAGATAGACAGACAGACAGTGGATAGAAGAGTAATCGTAATCGAATGAATAGACAGATAGATAGATAAATTTAAAGACAGACACTCACATTGAGATAAATAGACAAGTTTACAAGCAAATGCACGGAAAGACAGACGTATCATCATTTATAGTATAGATAGAGAGAAAAGAGACACAAAAAAGAATGAATAAAAAAATATTAAAGAAACATCAGGAATGAATGAGAGAGAGAGAGAGAGAGAGAGAGAGAGAGAGAGAGAGAGAGAGAGAGAGAGAGAGAGAGAGAGGTTAGTTGTGTTTGCATAGGAGAAAACTCATTAGCTTCACTTCCAGATAGGAGACCGTCATCCCAGGTGCAGTGATTAAAACTCTCTCTCTCTCTCTCTCTCTCTCTCTCTCTCTCTCTCTCTCTCTCTCTCTCTCTCTCTCTCTCTCTCTCTCTCGTACATGAACCAGATGAGAGAGAGAGAGAGAGAGAGAGAGAGAGAGAGAGAGAGAGAGAGAGAGAGAGAGAGAGAGAGAGAGAGAGAGAGAGAGAGAGAGAGAGAGAGAGAGAGAGAGAGAGAGAGAGAGAGAGAGAGAGAGAGAGTAAGCGAGGGAAAATGGAGGAGGAAGAGCAAGACTAAAAGAGGAATTATGCGTGAGAGCAGCTTGAGGAGAAAGATAAAACGAGATAAGAGGTGAGTGGAGAGGAGGAGGAGACAAGAGAAGGAGCAGGCGTTGCGTGAACCACCTGACGAGGAAATGTAATGCCTGCGCTGAGATTTCGTGAGATATGTTAAAAGAAATGGTGATACAGGAGATGGAGATTGTGTGTGAGAGAGAGATAGTGAGAGAGATAGTAAATGCAAAGGAAATGTGTCTTTTATTTATTTTTTTATCTTTTCTCTCTTTTTTCCGGAAGCAGGTCTTGTTTTTCTCTCTTTTCTCTTTCCTTTTATTTCCAAGAGTGAGCAGATGTGTTTTTCTTTCTACTCTCTCTTTCTCTCTCTCTCTCTCTCTCTCTCTCTCTCTCTCTCTCTCTCTCTCTCTCTCTCTCTCTCTCTCTCTTAGTTTATTAAATCGTGTGGTTGTAAAAGTGGATAGAGCCGGAGGTAATGAGTGGAATGTTCTTAGTGGCGGGAGTGGAGAGCTTGACTGAGTGAGGCAGGGAGGTGGAGTGTTGATACCTTAGTGTGTGCAAGGAGGGTGTTAAGTGTGAACAGGTGTGAAATGTTGTGAATACCTGACGTGTGTGTGTGTGTGTGTGTGTGTGTGTGTGTGTGTGTGTGTGTGTGTGTGTGTGTGTTTTACCTGGCGTGGCGTAGGAAGTGAGCGTTTTATATTTACCTGTTGAGCTGTGAGAGAGAGAGAGAGAGAGAGAGAGAGAGAGAGAGAGAGAGAGAGAGAGAGAGAGAGAGAGAGAGAGAGAGAGAGAGAGAGAGAGAGTTACGTATTTTTCATTTTATTATTTCATGTTATTGTTTTATCATTTATTTTATCATTTGAATTCATTTGTGTTATTTTATTTCATCAATATTTGTTAGTTTATTTATTATTTATCATTTTATTTACTTCATGCGTTATTTTTCATCTTAATGTTTTATTTCATTAACTATCTTATCATTTTAATTATTGTTTTTGTATGTAATTGGTTTCTTATTTGATTTATTGTTATTTATTATTTGTCGCTCTTCGTTATATCAGCATTTCATTTCCAGTTATTTCTCACTAAGCTGACTTCCTTTTTTAATACGAGGAAATGCAAATTAATTCTACTTATTTTGCGTTGCCGGAGAGAACAGCAATGTATCTCCTTTATTTTATTGTGCGAGACAGAGAGAGAAAGAGAAAGAGAGACACAGAAAGAGAGAAAAAGAAAACTATTTACCTTATGTTACCTAAACTGTGCGAGGAAATTAATTGATCTAATCTATTTCACAGCGGGAGAAAAGAATGCTAATTTATCTCTCGCCATTTTACTGTGAAAGAAAACGAATTGATGAGAGAGAGAGAGAGAGAGAGAGAGAGAGAGAGAGAGAGAGAGAGAGAGAGAGAGAGAGAGAGAGAGAGAGAGAGAGAGAGAGAGAGAGAGAGAGAGAGTTTGTTCATTGTTCATTGTTCATCAGAAGTATAAGTGAGAAATGAGTAAGTATGAATTAGTACAAGTACGAGTGAGTATGAATATAAGTATGAATGTAAGTATGAATGTGGGTATGAGTATGAATGAGTATGAGTCAGTATGAACATAAGTATGATTATAAACGAGTATGAGCCAGTATCAGTATGAGTATGTATGAATATGAGTATGAATATAAGTATGAGTTAAGAGTATGAGGTGGGGGTGACTCACTGACAGCACGGGGGCGATGAGGTCCACCTTCTCCATGATGGTGAGGACTGTGGGTGACTCAGGCGTGGAGTGGAGGTCACCCGAGGAACTGCCGCCCTCCTCCGCCTTCTTGGCCTCCTCCAGGGCGCGGCTCGTCATCCTGCGTACCTGTGGTGAAGGCAGGGTTACGGGGATTACTTACCTACTGCGTTCTGGTTATTTGGTTATGCGCTTTCTAACTACTCGATAAGGCAGTTCTTTCTAACTACACGATAAGGCAGTTCTGAAAGCGTGTGTAATGAAGTGCTTCGAGGATACAACACAAATTAAAAAGTTAAAATCGTGCTACGAGAAGTACAGAAAAAGGACGAAGAAGACGAAATGAACAGTCACTGGAAAAAAAAAAAAAATGCACACCCAAAAATTGAAAGTGGTGAAAAGGACAATAAAATTTTTTTCAAAATCTAAAAAATAAAGTTGAAAAGTTGAAAAAAATAAAAGTAAGTTAAAAGAGATGTAAATCAGTAAAAATAAGCGGAAAATTAAACAAACGTCAAAAGATGAAAAGTAAAAGCTCAAAGTTTAACAAACTAAAATAAAAAAACAAAATAAAAAAATCCTGGAATCGTAAAGAAATCAGATATTCAGCCAGAGACACCCGTAGCAGCGAGCCACATACAATATTCTGAACACGAAGCACTCACTCAATTTAGGGTGAGCTTGCCGAGAGAGAGAGATGAGTGCTGAAGGCCGTCCTAAAAGCATTCATGTTCTCAGTGTTTCTAAGACCAACAGGCAAGGTGTTGAAAAGCCCTGGGCACGTAGCAGACAAGACCCTCTGTGCGCAAGGCCGTGCGTGGACCACTGAGGAGGGCCATTTGAGCAGTAGGCGGCAGACGGAGTGGAACGTAGAGTAATATGAACGTAGATTAATGTGATTCGCTTACCTATTCACCTGCTTACCTACTTTACTATTACATCATCAATCTCAGGTAGAAGCAGACAGGTGTTTATGAGATATGAGTCATGGGGTGTGTGTATGTGCATTAGTGTGTGTACGTTCAGGTGAGATGAGTCAATTAGCGTACCTAGAATGTTGCGCAGGTAAACAGTATCCACGTTACCTGGAATTTGTTGCGTCTTGATACTTCTCTGTATGTTTAGGTGTGTGGGCGGGTATCGAACTGTGCTACGCCTCCCCCTGCCCCACTAACTCACCACGGACCTGCTGGGGATGTACCACAGAGGGGGGAAGGGGAAGCTACACATCCCTTGCGAGACACTTTGGGCGAAGTTTGGTTAATTCCCATAAAGTGTGCGACATAACTCGTCCCAACATGCTTCACTGTGTGCTGTGGGTGGGGGAGACACTGGCAGCAAGGGAGGACAGTCACAAAGTACCATAAAGGAAGAACAGACAGCAGCAGATGCACTGGTCCCCACCAGGCTGTTTGTGGTCTTGTAAGGAGAAGAAGAAGAAGAAGACGAGGACGAGGAGAAGGACGAGGAGGAGGAGGAGGAGGAGGAGGAGAAAAAGAAAAGGAGGAGGAGGAAGAAAACGAAAAGAGAAACAGAACGATGACGATGAAGAGAAGGAGGAGGAGGAAGAAAACGAAAAGAGAAACAGAACGATGACGATGAAGAGGAGGAGGAGGAGAGGAAAAGAGAAGCAGAGCAACGACAAGTAGGACGACGATGAGGAGGAGGAGGAGGAGGAGGAGGAGGAGGAGGAGGAGGAGGAGGAGGAGGAGAAAGTTATAGTACTACACACAATAAAAGAGACAAATAAGAGTAATCAGCAACAGTAGCAGAAGAAGGAAAAGGACGAGGACAAGGAGGAATAGAGGAGGAAGACATATCAAAAGAGATTAGCATGCCAAGCCTCTCCCCCCGCCCCACCTCCCCCTATCCCCAGAAGTCACGTGCCAAGGTGAGCCAGGCGCGTCTCAAGGCCAGGGTAGGTAGACAAACACCTGGCGATCGACTGATTAATTAGGTAATAGACAGGTTAGACTTGTACAGGTGTGCTGACAAGGCGAGGCAGAGGAAGGTGCAATGCAGGTGATTATTAAATGAGTAATTTGGTACGTGGGAGAGTGAGGGAGAGAGAAGAGAGTAAGGGAGAGGAGGGAGACAAAGAAAGTAATATGAGGAATAAAAGATTGTGAGAAAGAGAGAGAAAGAAAGTGCTAGGAAAATTCACTGAAAAGGAGGAGGAGAAGGGGGAGGAGGAGGAGTTATTTCCATGAAGGTGAGGCAGGGAAGGAGGCGTGAGGCGTAGAACAAGAGTGACACATGTAGAATTCCGTTAAGAAAGCAAAACATCCATCAACACCTTCCCTGAAATGAAGGAGAGGACTAGAAGTGTGTTGTCGCTGAGTGACTGTATTGGGATATGAGTGTGTGTGATAGGGGACCCTTACTGTGTGTTCTGGGGTGTTCTGTGGGTGTTTTGGGGTGTAAGTGCATGTTTTGGGATTTTTTTGGGATGTTTTGAAGTGTTTTGGGATATTTTGTGGGTGTTTTGGGGTGTTTTGGGGTAAAAGTGTATTTTGGGGGTGTTTTTGGGATGTTTTGAAGTGTTTTGGGATGTTTTGTGGGTGTTTTGGAGTATTTTGGGGGTGTTTTGGGATGAAAGTATATTTTTGGAGTGTTTTGGGATGTTTTGGAGTGTTTTGGGGTGTTTTGTGGTTGTTTTGGGTTTTTTTTTGGGGGGATATTGATCTGTGGTTTGGGGTGTTGGAAAATGTCAAGTGACTGTGAGTCTGTCAGAGGTATAGCGATGTTTGGGAGGGCGTTACTTTATGAGAATGGGAAGGAAAGGCATTTGGGCTTATTAAATGGGTAAGGCATGTCAGGAAGGGCGCTGGGCTTGTTGAAATGTCAGGAAGGACGTTTGAGCTTGCTGAAGTGGGCGGGACTGACCGTGAGGGAGGTGTGCACGGTGATCTGGTCCGGGAAGATAGTGTGGCAGTGCTCCATCCAGTCCTCCGCCTCGCTGCTCCTGGCCTCGCTCTCGTCAATGGCACACACCGCCTCCTGGGGACTCGCAGCGGCGGTGAGGCTCTCCTGCATGGCTTCCAGCTGCCGCACGGCCTCCTCCCCCTTACTCCGCTGGTACTCAAGGATCCCCCGCTCGTCCTTCAGGAGTCTCACAGCGGATTGATTCTTCACCACCAGGTTCGTGAGT
>NC_087193.1:5399683-5407183 GCF_035594125.1 Scylla paramamosain | reverse complement strand
ATCGTTCACGCCACTCGAATCACCTGTCTCGCGAACTGAACGTGTTTCGAACGTGTTGGAAACGAAGCATTGAAAGTGTGAACGTGTGGATTGCCTTCTGCTTGCTAATCTAATGTAACAGCGCTCTCTCTCTCTCTCTCTCTCTCTCTCTCTCTCTCTCGTTTTCGTTTTTTTCTTTCTCTTTTTCTTTCTCTTTTTTTAAACAGTTGTGGAAAGTGAAATTGTGTTTTCGACTTGTTTTTTTTTTCTTTTCTTTCTTTGTTTCCTTCTTTCTTTCTTCTTTCTTTCGTAGTTTTGGTTTGGAAGTTAAAGTAATCTTTGCTGTTTTTGGCGCGTGTTGTGTATCCTTTTTGTTTCTTTTCTCTTGCTCTTGCTCTTCCTCTTGTTCTTTTTCTTCTTGTTCCTCTCCCCCCGTTTGTTCTTGTCATTCTTGTTCTTCCTTGCATTTGTAACATTTTAAAAGCAAATAAAAAGTATAGATTCTCTCTCTCTCTCTCTCTCTCTCTCTCTCTCTCTCTCTCTCTCTCTCTCTCTCTCTCTCTCTCTCTCTCTCTCTCTCTCTCTCTCTCTCTCTGCAGGTAGTTTTAATCTCTCCTTACCTGGCTGGGCTATTAAAGTTACTGCTTCTGCTTCGCCTGCTGCTCACGCCTCATCGTTAAGCACCTGCCCCTCCTGCTGGGGTCGAGAGGCGCCTTCTGCAGCTCCTCCATCACCGCCTTCACACAGTACTCCGCGTGACCTGAAGGGGTGGCCGAGGAACAGGTATAGCGGGAAATGTAGGTTAGTTGGATAGGTTTTGTTTGTAGCTGGAAGGAATGATAGGTGGGGATGAGCCTTCGTCTTTACTATCCTATATTCGTGCTTTTACATTAGATGGCCAGCTTATCACATACATCAAAGGTGATAAGACCGTTTTCTATATATATTTTTTCCTGTGCTTGTCTGTATTTTTTTTCTTTTATCTGTGTTTTGGCGAAGGATTGTTTGTGAAGTGGAGATCTAGTCAGCTTCCTTCTTAAATTGGTGTTTTTCTGGCGTGTGGAAGCTTAAAATGAAGTAATAAGACTCTTTTCTACGTTTTTTTATGGGTCTAAGTACCTGCATTTCTTGATTTTCTGTGTCTAGGCAAAGGTTTGTGCATGGTATAGAAGTTTAGTTTGTCAGATTGTTAAACCGGTTTTGTTCTCTTCGGTACAGTCTCAAAAAGAAGTAATAGCATCGTTTTCTACCTTTTTATGTGTTTAACTACCTGTATCTCTTGGTTTTCTGTGTCTAGGTAAAGATTTGTGTGTCATATAGAAGTCCAGCTAATCACTTTCTTTGTCTGGTGTTGTTCCCGTGTGTGGAGCCTTGACAGAAGCAGCGGGACTTTTCTGTATTTTTTTCCGTGTTTTGTTCCTCGTCGTGGGTCGTTTTGGCATCGTGTGGTCCTCTGGGGGAAGGAAAATGAAGTTCGGCAGTTTCGTTAAGTTTTAAGTCTACCATTCAAGTTCTCGTTGTCCTCTGCTGTTCACCTGTCCTCCTTTTTTATCTTACTTCCTTGTTTTCTTTTGTTTTTCCTTATTTCGTTTTATTCATTCTTTTATTTTCTCCTTGCTTCCCTTTTTGTGTTTCCTCTCTCTCTCTCTCTCTCTCTCTCTCTCTCTCTCTCTCTCTCTCTCTCTCTCTCTCTCTCTCTCTCTCTCTCTCTCTCTCTCTCTCTCTCTCTCTCTCTCTCTCTCTCTCTCGCTCCACTTCTCTCCTTTCACACGCCTCTTTTTCTCCTTCTTCCTCCAAACTTCTCTCTCTGACACCCTCTCCTATCCTCCCACCGTAATCCCTTCCATCCCTTCCCTTACCCTTCCTTCCCTTCCCCTACCCTTCCATCCCCGTCCCTCCGTCCCTCCACTCCCCCACACCCTTGCCTTTCCCCAGGTCACGTGACAGCGAGGTCTTAACACGCCGGCCAGACTCGCGGGTAAAGTTTTTGTGAGGTCGCGTTGCCGGTGGACCCAAGGTATTCCAGGGCAGCGTTATACGAAGGCGCCGTTATCCGAATTGCGTTATCCGAGGAAAGGGACGACTCCGGGATACGAACTGTGGTATTTTGAAGTTACGTTGTTACTCGTGCGTCGCGTTAAGAAGCCGTGTTACGAGAGCAGTGCGTAACGAGGAAAAGCTTAACTCAGCACTGCAGAATGACAAAAAAGCTTAACTTAGCACTGCAGAACGGGGAAAAGGATTAACTCAGCACCGCGTAACCAGGAAAAGCTTAATCCAGCACGGCGTAACGAGGAAAAGCTTAACTCAGCACAGCGTAACGAGAAAAAGCTTAACTCAGCACTGCAGAATGAGAAAAAGCTTAACCCAGCACGGCGTAACGAGGAAAAGCTTAAGTCAGCACGGCGTAACGAGGAAAAGCTTAACTCAGCACGGCGTAACGAGGAAAAGCTTAAGTCAGCACCGCGTTACAAGGAACAGCGAAACTAAACTAGGAAACTCGTAAATGGAGGTCGCGTAACTGTGAAGTGCGTGCCTTTGCCGTGCGTAACTCGGGAGCCCGCCCTGCCGGAGTGATAACCAGCGAGCCTTGAAGGATTTGACTTAATTAAAACCCCCAACGTGGAATTTCAGGACGATGGAAATTAAAAACCTGTAACTCTAGACGGTCGCCGAAAAAAAAAAAAAATTGAATTACGATTTTGAAGATTAAAACCCCCCACGCTATTTGAAGGACCGGGAGATTTAATCCAGCCCGCTTCGAGGAATCCACGTATTGGGAGGATCAGGCGGGGGGCCCAAGGGTGGAGGATGGCTTAGGGGGTGGGGGTGCTAAGCCGAGGTCGGGAAGCTTAAGAGGAACGTAATTTAGGGCTGGGAGTTGAAGCGTTGCAAAGTTTAATACTGTCGAAGTTGGTGATTCTCTCTGGTTCTTTCTCTTTTTATTGAAGGGGAGAAAGAGGGAGAGTGAGGCAGAGGAGGCGGACTCGTCACACTGGGGTCCCCGTGTTAAATTAAAGTCTGGCATTTGATCCGAAACGTCAAAGTGAAGCTGCTTTGTTTGCCTCCCGGAGTGTCTAATTGAAGCCTCACAGGGGCCCGAGGAGGAGCGTGGCCGTCCCGGAGCTTGGATCAGACAATTACGAGTACACCTTCGCGGAACCACCTGCCGCGCTCCACCCACGGGAGGCGCAGGGAACAAAGCCACGCGGGAAGATAATGTGAAAATGTGAATATACCTCGTTACTAGAACCCTGATACCCTCCCTGCCTACTACCTACCCCCTACCCAAATACCCATCCCTTACCCCCTGCCTCCCTCCCCTTCCCGAAAACTGTTAACTTACACACTCCCCGCCACACAGAAACCCCTCACGCCCACCCTACGCACCCCCGTCCCCCTCCCCCTGCCCACGCCACAGTCCACCTCCCTGTTGTCATTCCTCCCATCAAACGCCATTCATCTCAGTATTCCTTGTTGAGATGAATTAATTAGTTCTCATTTTTTTCATTACCCGTCCGTTTGTTCTCCTCTTCCTCCTCCTACTCTTCCTCTTCTTCTTCTTCTTCCTCCCCACCCTCCTCCTCCTCCTCCTCCTCCTCCTCCTCCTCCTCCTCCTCTGTTGTTATGATAAAGACGTGGCTTTTGTGTGAATTAGACAATGATCACTATGGAACTAATTGGCTTCGCGGTGATTATATATTTCTCTCTCTCTCTCTCTCTCTCTCTCTCTCTCTCTCTCTCTCTCTCTCTCTCTCTCTCTCTCTCTCTCTCTCTCTCTCTCTCTCTAAGTATTATGTTTCCGTTTTCTTATTTTTCCCTATTTGTCTTTTCTTGTTTTTCCTTTTTTTCTATCTTTCCTTTTCCTCCTCACCTCGTTTTCGTTTCTCTTTTTTTCTCTCTCTCTCATATCCTTTCTCCTTCCGTTTATTGCCTCGGTTTATGGTTATTCTCTCTCTCTCTCTCTCTCTCTCTCTCTCTCTCTCTCTCTCTCTCTCTCTCTCTCTCTCTCTCTCTCTCTCTCTCTCTCTCTCTCTCAGCCGTCACCCAAGCCACCAGATGTTTGTAAAGAGACCGCTGTTACCACCACCACCACCACTACTACTACTACTACTAATACTACTACTACTACTACTACTACTACGGCTACTTTTATTACTACTACAATTTCCTCTATCACCGCCACCACCACGAAGCACAGACGTTAACACAATCCTCCTTGCGTCCCCCTTCATTACTTCTGCTCCTACTACTACTACTACTACTACTACTATTACTACTACTATCTCCACCACCATTACCAATTTACATTTCTAAACTATCCTAACCTAACCTAACCTTGCCTTACCTAACCGCCTCCTCCTCCTCCTCCTCCTCCTCCTCCTACTACTACTACTACTACTACTACTACTACTACTACTACTACTACTACTACTACTACTACTACTACTACTACTACTACTACTACTATTACTACTACTACTACTACTATTACTACTACTACTACTACTATTACTACTACCACTACTACCAACTCCACCACCTCACATTCCAGGAAAAAAACACCACCACCACCATCACCACCACCACCACCACCATCACCACCACCACCACCACCACCACCAGCAGGACTTAGAATGCAAATCCTCACTCTCAGGGTCACTACAGTTTGAATGATCCAATATCCTTCACCCCCCTCACCCCTCACCCTGACCCTTCACCTCTCCCCTCCCCCTATCACCCCTACTCTCCCTCACACAGTCTCCTCTCATCTCCCTCAATACTCTCAATCTCCCTTTCTCCATCCTCCTCCTCCTCCTCCTCCTCCTCCTCCTCCGTGGCGTGGCTTCTGACGGCGACGATGATGGTGTTGAGAGAGAGAGAGAGAGAGAGAGAGAGAGAGAGAGAGAGAGAGAGAGAGAGAGAGAGAGAGAGAGAGAGAGAGAGAGAGAGAGAGAGGAAGGATTACCAAAGGAGAGAAACTGGTGCAGGAGAATGTTACTTTATCGCTAAACGAAGGAGGAAGAGGAAGAGGAAGAGGAGGAGGAGGAGGAGGAGGAGGAGGAGGAGGAGGAGGAGGAAGAAAAGGAGGAGGAGAAGGAATTCTGTGTTGTCTCTTCTGAGTTTAGAGGGGATTGTTGCGCGCAGCTTTGTGTGTGTGTGTGTGTGTGTGTGTGTGTGTGTGTGTGTGTGTGTGTGTGTGTGTGTGTGTGTGTGTGTGTGTGTGTTTGTCTTTGATGGTGGTGAGTGTTGCTAAGCAGTGACCACCAGAGAGAGAGAGAGAGAGAGAGAGAGAGAGAGAGAGAGAGAGAGAGAGAGAGAGAGAGAGAGAGAGAGAGAGAGAGAGAGAGAGAGAGAGAGAGAGAGAGAGAGAGAGAGAGATACAGCATAAGAGACAGGAAGGAGGGAAGGAAGGAAGGAAGGAAGGATGAGAACTAAAATATGGAAAGAGAGAGAAGAGAGAAGGAAAATAAGAAAGTGAAAGAGCAATAAAAGATAGAAACAGGACGAGGGGACGATATGAAAAGTAGAGAGAGAGAGAGAGAGAGAGAGAGAGAGAGAGAGAGAGAGAGAGAGAGAGAGAGAGAGAGAGAGAGAGAGAGAGAGAGAGAGAGAATATGACTGTATAGACTAGAAATAAAAAAAAAACCGACAGATTGAATACAGAAAATAAATAAGTAAAATATGAAAAAAATACATAGAAAAATAACTAAAAAAAATGAGATTGTGTAGAGAGAGAGAAACTAAAAAAAAATGAGATTGTGTAGAGAGAGAGAGAGAGAGAGAGAGAGAGAGAGAGAGAGAGAGAGAGAGAGAGAGAGAGAGAGAGAGAGAGAGAGAGACCCATCTAGCTCAACAATTGGACTAATAAGGGATGTCTTTCTTCTCCTTTTCGGAAGACAAAACTATCATCGCCTGCAGAAGTTTCCAGAAGGCAGAGGAGGAGGAGGAGGAAGAGGAGGAGGAGGAGGAGGAGGAGGAGGAGGAGGAGGGAAAATCAGTCCTCAGAGGGGAAGTAATCTAACAAGGCGACCAGCATCAGAGGACAAAAGAGGACAATTAAACAAGTAAAGAAAACAATTAAACAACAACAATAAGTGATTCTCTCTCTCTCTCTCTCTCTCTCTCTCTCTCTCTCTCTCTCTCTCTCTCTCTCTCTCTCTCTCTCTCTCTCTGATCCCTTGTTCTCTTTTAATTATATATTCCTTGCTTACTTTCTTTAATTTTTCTTATCTTAATTTTTGGTCCTTGCTTCCGTCTCTCTGTCTCTCTCTCTCTCTCTCTCTCTCTCTCTCTCTCTCTCTCTCTCTCTCTCTCTCTCTCTCTCTCTCTCTCTCTCTCTGCACAATTTTCAGCAAACTCTTTCCACGTTTCGGCAATAATTCCTCTCATTCTCTCGCATTTTCTCCTTTTCCCCATCTTTATTCCCATTTACACTTCACACTGCGCCATTTAGATCAACTTAAATCACGGACAAGATGGATGAGAGACAGAGAAAGAGAAAGAGAGAAAAAAAAAGAACCCTTAATTATTTTTTCCTCTCCCTCTCTCTCATTTCATCATCTCTTTAACGTGTCTCTTTTTCCTCCTCCCTTCCTCCCTTTCTTCCTTCATTGCATTACTTCCGCTTCCTTCACTCCTTCGTTTGCTCTTCTTCCCTCCTTCCCTTCTGTCTCATCATGGCTGGCTTCCCTCCCTCCCTTCCTCCCTCCCTCCCTTTATTTCTCCCCCTTCTCCCTCCCACTGTTTATTGATTTTTTTTTAAGTTTGCATCGTAGCTGTGTTTGTCATATTCTCTTCATCATTATCCCTTCCCCTCATTCTCCTTCTCCTATTTCTTATTCTCCTTTTATCCTTTATTTTTTTTTCATTTTATCTTCATTTTGTTCTTGTCCTTTACTTTAATTTTTCACTTTTTTTCATTTTTTGTTTGTTTTCACTTGCCTATTATTCTTTTTTTTTATCATTTTCCTTTCTTTCTTTTCTCTTTTCTCAATTAGATCTTTGCTCATCTCGTTTCTCTTATCGGACTTTCCTTAACTCCTTCCTTTCTTCTTTCTTTTTTTCTTTTCTTTTTTTTTATTTCTCATATATTTTCTGTTTCCTGCCCTTGTTTTAATCTCTCTCTCTCTCTCTCTCTCTCTCTCTCTCTCTCTCTCTCTCTCTCTCTCTCTCTCTCTCTCTCTCTCTCTCTCTCTCTCTCTCTCTCTCTCATTGTTATTAGTTTCTTTATATTTTTCAACTTATTTTTCACACAACTCCAAATTTCTTCCTCTTTTCTTATATAATCTTTCTTTCTTCTTCTTTCATCCATTTTTCCTCTTCCTCCATCTCTTCATACATTTCCTCCTTCTCCTGCTCCTCCTTTTCTTCTTACTTCTCATTTTTACCATCTTTCTTCCTTCTTCCTACATTTTTCATACTCATCCTCATACATTTTCTCCTCCTCCTCCTCCTCCTCCTCCTCCTCCTCCTCCTCCTCCTCCTCCTCCTCCTCCTCCTCCACCTCCTCCTCCCCCT
>NC_087193.1:5387183-5392183 GCF_035594125.1 Scylla paramamosain | reverse complement strand
AAAACATACATACACGTACACAACAACAACAACAACAACAACAACAACAACAACAACAACAATAACAATTCCATGGAGATGCACAAGAGAAAATGTAAAGGAAGAAATTAGATACACACACACACACACACACACACACACACACACACACACACACACACACACACACACACTGTACGTATGGTAATAGAGACGCACATAAGGTGTTAATTAAAGGTGTGTAGGGAAGCCAGGTGGTAATTTGCTTTCATAATACCCTTTCTCTCTCTCTCTCTCTCTCTCTCTCTCTCTCTCTCTCTCTCTCTCTCTCTCTCTCTCTCTCTCTCTCTCTCTCTCTCTCTCGACAGATAAAAGAATGAAAAGAAAAAAAATAATGGGTATAAATGCATTTTCATATTTTATTTCAATTCAGTGTGACATTTTTATTTCTCTCTCTCTAATTTGACACATGGGACACACACACACACACTCTCTCTCTCTCTCTCTCTCTCTCTCTCTCTCTCTCTCTCTCTCTCTCTCTCTCTCTCTCTCTCTCTCACGTCCCTTTACAATATCATTACCACCCTCTCTTTTTCCCTTCTCCATTTCCCCCTTTCCTCGTTTTCCTCCATCCCTCTGTCTCCCTCGTAACAACTTCCCTCTCCCTCTCTCCCTCTCCCTCTCCCTCTCTCTCTAAGCTTAGAATCACCACACTTTCCTTCATTACTCGTAGGTCGCTTTTGTCCTTTCTTTTCTGACCACTCTCACACAAATTGGAATCTCTCTCTCTCTCTCTCTCTCTCTCTCTCTCTCTCTCTCTCTCTCTCTCTCTCTCTCTCTCTCTCTCTCTCTCTCTCTGACATCCTCGTTAATGGTGTTATTGTCTCTCTTTCTTCCTTTTTCTTCCTTTCTCTCTTTATTTTCTTTTTCTCTCGCTCCCTTTCATGTTTTTAGGATGGAGGTGATGCTGTGAGAGAGAGAGAGAGAGAGAGAGAGAGAGAGAGAGAGAGAGAGAGAGAGAGAGAGAGAGAGAGAGAGAGATGGACAGGACGCCTTATCGTCACCATTGTTTCAGGAAGAGGAAGGAGGAGGAGGAAGAGGAAGAGAAGGAGGAGGAGGAGGAGGAGGAGGAGGAGGAGGAGGAGGAGGAGGAGGAGGAGGAGGAGGAGGAGGAGGAGGAGGAGGAGGAGGAATCTGCTTTTTCC
This sequence comes from Scylla paramamosain, assembly GCF_035594125.1. Taxonomy (NCBI): domain Eukaryota; kingdom Metazoa; phylum Arthropoda; class Malacostraca; order Decapoda; family Portunidae; genus Scylla; species Scylla paramamosain. Next base: position 5,390,999 of record NC_087193.1, on the reverse strand, counting down.
TGAAGGAGAGACTGGACAGTGTTTGATGTTTTTGTTCTGTTTGTCATTGTTCTTGGTGCTCTCTCTCTCTCTCTCTCTCTCTCTCTCTCTCTCTCTCTCTCTCTCTCTCTCTAGGTTGGAGTTTGGTGGTGTGAGGTTAGAGACTGGCGGGATGAGAGTGGAGATAAGAGAGAAGAAGGAGGAGAAGAAGGGGGAGGAGGAAAAGGAGGAGGAGGAAGAGGAGGAGGAGGAGGAGGAGGAGGAGGAGGAGGGGGAAGAGGAAGAGGGGGAGGGGTGGTGTTGCAAGATTCCGGTAACACAAGAAGAACAAAACAAACTATTTAATGTGAAACAGAAGAGAATAACACAGATGGTTGCTAACACACACACACACACACACACACACACACACACACACACACACACACACACACACACACACACACACACACACACACACACACACACACACACACACACAAGAGAATTATTCAACCATTCATTGTTGTTGTTCGCCTCGTTTTGTGTTGCTCTGCCCTTGAAGGAGGAGGAGGAGGAGGAGGAGGAGGAGGAGGAGGAGGAGGAGGAGGAAGTGTCAAAACAATAGGAATGAATCTGTTTGGTTTGGAAGCTGTGTGTGTGTGTGTGTGTGTGTGTGTGTGTGTGTGTGTGTAGGTCATTTCATATGTATTACTTTAAGGAATCTTTATATTTTACTTTTTTTACTTTCCTTTTCTTTATTTGGTTGTGTGGATGAGAGAGAGAGAGAGAGAGAGAGAGAGAGAGAGAGAGAGAGAGAGAGAGAGAGAGAGAGAGAGAGAGAGAGTTTCCTCACCTCCCAGAATGTCTTCAAATAATAACAAGGTGCTGGAGGAAGACATCTTGAGAGAGAACAGACTAAACCTTCCTCCTCTTCCTCCTCCTCCTCCTCCTCTTCTTCGTCTTCTTTTTGCCCTTCATCTTCTACATCCTCCCATTTTTCATCCTCCATCTTATCCTCGTTTCTTTTGTATTTTCATTCTCCCTTATCTCGTCTCTTTGTTTCTCTCTCTTCCTTTTCCTTTCCTCTTTCTCCTTTTTCGTTATTTTGTCCTTTTTTTCTTTCCTTTTCCTCATTTCTTCTTTCTAATATTCTTCCTCTTCTCTTCAAAACCCTTCTTCTCTTTTTTTTCTATTTCTTCTTCTTCCCTATTTCTTCCTTCTTTTCCTTCTTCCTCCTCAATATCTCCATCATTTTCTTCCTTCTTCCTTCTTTCCTCTATACCTCAATGTCTTCCTTCTTCCTCCTTCTGTCTTCCTCTTCTTCCTCTACATCTTCCTCTCTTCACTTTCTCTTCCTCCTTCCCTTCTCAATTCCTTATCCATAATGCTAATTCTCCTTTTTCCCATTCCTCCTCCTCCTCCTCCTCCTCCTCTTCCTCTTCCTTCTCCTTCTTACCCAACACTCCTTAAGACTCGCCTTCCTCTTTTTCTAGCTAAACTATTCCTCCCACTCCTCCTCCTCCTCCTCCCGTAGCAGGCGCGTATGTGGATATAGGAAGTCGTGTGTACGTGCACATTGAGAGGCAGGGGTGTGGAAACGTGTGTGTGTGTGTGTGTGTGTGTGTGTGTGTGTGTGTGTGTGTGTGTGTGTGTGTGTGTGGAGATACAACAGCTGTTTCTCTCCCTCTCTTCACTATAGGATCTTCCCTTCCACACGAGCGCCTTCTCTCCATCTCTCCCTTTCCTCCTTCTCTCCCTCCTCCCTCTCTCTCACTCTCTCACTTTCTCCCCTCCCTTCATCTAGGCCTCAACATTCTCCCTCCCTTCTTAGCTGGTCCCAATATCATCTCCTCCTCCTCCTCCTCCTCCTCCTCCTCCTCCTCCTCCTCACGCTGTTCTTTTGTTCCTTTGTTTCTTTCTCTCAAGGTCACCTGCATTTCTCTATTCCCCTTCTTTTTTTTTATTTACTTTTCTTCTTTCTCTACTTTTCTGCCTTATTTTTTCTCTCTCTTATCCTTCCTTCCTTCCTTCCTTCCTTCCTTCCTTCTTTGCGTCTTTCCTTCGCTTTGATCACGCCCTTGGAAGTTAAGGTCAAGTCTCTTTTGGAGGGAGAGAGGGAGAGGGAGAGGGAGAGGGAGAGGGAGAGGGAGAGTGAGTGGGAGAGTGAGAGGGGAGGTGAAGTTGTTATGAAGTTGAGAGGGATTACTTTCTCTCTCTCTCTCTCTCTCTCTCTCTCTCTCTCTCTCTCTCTCTCTCTCTCTCTCTCTCTCTCTCTCTCTCTCTCTCTCTCTCTCTCCATTCACAACCTTAAACTCTCTTTTCAGGTCCACTTCTCCTCCTCCTCCTCTTCCTCCTCCTCCTCCTCCTCCTAATCTACTTCCCTTTCTTGTTCGCCTTTTTTTCTTTAATCTTTTATTTGTATATTTTCTTTGTGTATGTATGTTGTATGTATGTGTCTATCTATTTATCTATCTGTGTGTGTGTGTGTGTGTGTGTGTGTGTGTGTGTGTGTGTGTGTGTGTGTGTGTGTGTGAGTGTGTGTGTATGTTTATCTAATTATCATATCTTCTCTCTTTCTTATATTTTCTTTAGGTTCCTTCATGTATTCCTCTCCTCCTCTCCTCTTCTTCTCCTCTCTCTCTCTTCTCTACATTATCCTTCCCTTTCATGTCTCGCCTGCCTCTCCTTATTATCCTTTCTCTTTCATCTCCCTTTCTCGCTCTTTGCTCTTTATTCTCTCTCTCCTCATTCCTTCCACCGCCTCCCTCTCATCCTTTCTTTATTCCACTTTTCACCTCCTTTGTGCCTCCTCCTCCTCCTCCTCCTCCTCCTCCTCCTCCTCCTGCTCCACAAACTCCCATCCTAAATATATCCTTTCTCCTTTTCCCTCCTGTCCCATCCCCCACTCCTCTTTCTTCTTCCCCCTCTCCCCTCTCCCCTTTCCCTGGAAGGAACTGCACGGGGGTAAATAGGGCGCGGCGCCCCCTGCATGAAAGACATCAAAGGAAACCCTCTTTGTTATGGTCTTGTGGACACGGCAGGAGGAGTAGGAGGAGGAAGAGGAGGAAAAGGAGGAGGAGGAGGAGGAGGAGGAGGAGGAGGAGGAGGGACACACACACACACACACACACACACCCTTGAAAAAAAATTCCTCATATGTGCTTTCACCCTCCTCCTCCTCCTCCTCCTCCTCTTCCTCCTCCTCCTCCTTCCTTCTTTCCCTCCCGTCTCCATTTGAAAAAAAGGAGGAAGGGGAAAGATTTGAGGGAAGTGAGGGGAACAGGAAGGGAAATTATTGATGGGGTGTTAGAAGGGAAGGGAAGGAAGGGAAGGGAAGGAAGGGAAGGGAAGGGAAGAGGAGGGAAGAGGAAAAGTTTAAAGGTCTCTTCTTTCCTATCATTTTCTCCTTCTCTCCCCTTCCATTCCCCTTCCTGCTCTTTCTTTCCCTCCCCTTCTCTTCCATCACTTCTGTCTTTCCCCTTCCCTTCTTGCTATCCTTCTCTCACTTCCCTCCTTCCTATTCCTTCACTTCTCTCCCATTCTTCTTTTTCTCCTCTTCCTTTCCCTCCTTCCCTTCCTTCCCTTCCTACCCTCCCTTTACCTTAGCACAGTTTTCCTTCCTTGTCCTCTTATCCCTCCCTCTCCCTCTCCCTTCTCTCCCTCTCCCTCTCCCTCTCCTTCTCCCTCTCTCTCCGCATCATAACACTCTTCCAAAGCCCCAAGGATCACACCAGCATACATTTTGCTCTCCTTCTCCCTCTCCCTCTCACTTGCTTTTCTCATCTCCGCTTTCCTTCTTCCTTTATGTATCTTCTTCTCATTCTTCATCTTTCTTATTTTTTTCTGTTCCTCTTT
>NC_087193.1:5379683-5382183 GCF_035594125.1 Scylla paramamosain | reverse complement strand
CATTATTTTTCTTCCTCTTGTTCCTGTTCTTTCTCCTTCCCTTCACTCCTTCGATAGCTCAGTTGGTAGAGCGGTGGACTGTAGTTGGCGCAGAGAACAGACATCCATAGGTCACTGGTTCGAATCCGGTTCGAAGGATATCTTTTCAGTAATTGATCTTAGCGATAAATCATTAACGAGCGACTAATTAAACTAACCAACAGCAGAGCAAACATATATGTCATTAGCTTAACGAGTTGTGATGGAATATATATATAATTTTCTAGTCAGAGTAATTTTCACTTTGTTTTGATGCACTTGCCCGACCTCAGCTTGAATATCGCGTGAAGCTCTGGTCGCCGTGTTACAGGAGAGATACAGACAAGCTGGAAAGAGTACAAGAAGTTAGCAAGATGATCTCACGACAGCGAAACGAGCCACACGAGGAGCGTTTGAGGGAGATGAGCTCGTGTAGTTAAGAGGAGCGAGGGATGCGAGGAGACCCAACCTATTCAAAACGTTTCGCGGCCTTTTTGTGACATGAACTAAATATTGATCGAACAGACACCGCTCAGATGGCTGTGGGACCATTGGCAAGTGACTTAGATCTAACGAAGGCAAACACCTCTTTTCTTTTCTTTTCTTTCTTTTTTTTTTTAATAGAATCGTTAACATCAGAGAAAGTAATATGTTTGTCTTTAAGCCTTTCTTATTACTCTATGACTGTCTCTCCCTCTGAGCTGCCTGGCGTTAACTTCCCTGACTCTTCCTGTCCTTTTGCCTCTTACTCATAGAATCTGTAGTGGTTGTATAGTCACTTCTCTTCTTCCTCTTGACTGACTTAATCCTCTTCCTCTTCCTCTTGACTTCTGACTGACTTAATCTTCCTCTTCTCGCTCATCTTCCTCCTTTTCCTCTTGACTGACTGGCTGACTTAATCTTTCCCTCTCCCTCTTCTTCCTCTTCTTCCTCTTCCTCTTGTCTGGCTCACTGACTCAATATTCCTCCTCTTCCTCTTCTTCTTCCTCTTCCTCTTCTTCCTCTTCCTCTTCACTGGTTGACTTCTCCTCCTCCTCCTCCTCCTCCTCCTGATGGATGGCTGGCAGGGTTGAGGGACTGGCCAATAACCGCCGAGTATTGGCTGTCTGTCTTGTGATTGGTGGGTGAGTGGGCTGTTTGAAGAGCTGATTGGCGGTTCACTGCGACTCCCTGCACGTGGTTGGTCGCTTGAAGGGCTGTACTGTGAGCTGATTGGCTGATGAGAGGTGTGTTGTGAGGGGTGATTGCTGGGTTGTTGTTGTTGGTAGTAGTAGTAGTAGTAGTAGTAGTAGTAGTAGTAGTAGTAGTTGTAGTTGTAGTTGTTGTTGTTGTTGTTGTTGGTGGTGGTGGTTAATTGTTTGATTTGTCTAAGTGATAGTTGTGATTCCTCCTCCTCCTCCTTCTTTTATTGGCAGGAGGAAAGGAAGGAAAAAGGGAGAAGATAGAAACAGAAAACTAGGAGGAAGGAGGGACGAAACAAAAGGGAGAATGGATGAGCGTAGACATTAGAAAGAGAGAAGGAATAATAGGTAGAAAATAAAAGGAAAAAGGGAAGGGAGGGAAGAGGAAGGGGAAAGAGAGAGAGAGAGAGGAAGGGGGAAAGAGAGAGTGAGAGTGTTTTGAACGTGTATCGGGTCTCATTAATCGGGTGAGATCGGGTGTAATCGGCTTGCTCCTCACTTCCCTTCCAATTAAGAGGCGAACTGTCAAATGGCCTCGTTGTGTTGGGGAAACGACGAATATTAATTGAGAGAGAGAGAGAGAGAGAGAGAGAGAGAGAGAGAGAGAGAGGGGGGGGCTAGGAAGGGAGGATAGACGTACACTCTCTCTCTCTAGTGTGTGTGTGTGTGTGTGTCAGAGAGAGAGAGAGAGAGAGAGAGAGAGAGAGAGAGAGAGAGAGAGAGAGAGAGAGAGAGAGGATCAATAGACAGTAATTAAAGACAGGAGGAAGGGAGGAAGGGAGATATTAAAGAGAGAAGGAAGAAAATGAGATAGAGATACAGATAATATAGAAACTGTGGTCATTCTGAGAGAGAGAGAGAGAGAGAGAGAGAGAGAGAGAGAGAGAGAGAGAGAGAGAGAGAGAGAGAGAGAGAGAGAGAGAGAGAGAGAGAGAGAGAGACATACAGATAGACTTACATACAGACAGACAGACAGACAAAATAAACCAACAACAAACAGAGAAACAAACAGATAGACAAATAAAAAAAAAAAATCATTGAAAAATCGAGCTTATAAGTAAACAGAACCAATGAATGAATAAATAAATAAATAAATGATGAATATATGTACAAACTGACGCACCTTGGATAATAATGAAGAACTTAAAGAAATACACGTAAAGTTTATATAAATCTGTGTAGCATCCATTAAGGAGATTACCTGTTTGTTTAAAGGGACGCTATGTAAATCAGGAGAGGGTTACTGAGACAGGTGAGAGAAAGAGAGAGAGAGAGAGAGAGAGAGAGAGAGAGAGAGAGAG